>NW_015662582.1:796364-796894 GCF_001515625.1 Sinocyclocheilus rhinocerous | reverse complement strand
ATCAAAAATATCTTAATTTGTGTTGCAAAGATGAATGAAGGTCTTACGGGTTTGGAACGACATGAGGGTGAGTGATTAATGACAGAATTTTCATTTTTGAGTGAACTAACCCTTTTATTATTTTAAACTAAACAGCAACACAACAAAATGCTTTATACACAGTTTCATTACATATGTTCCTTACATTTGTATGAATTCCAGCGCAGGTGCCATTCTCCTCTGGATGTTTTATGTTTAAAATAAAACGGAGAGAAAGTGTAGCTCAACCACAATGGGGGAGGAAATTATAACTTCTTGAATGACAGCAATCTGGAATCACCAATAACAATGAACAAATAAAAAAATTATATACAACACATTGTAAATTCAGAAAGCCACTCCAAACATTGATTAAATCTTTCCTACACAAACAACTTCAATAACAAAGTCAACTGAATAAACGACTCAATGACTAATGTTTTGTCAGTATTGAACATCCCTAATGGTAAATAAATATGGAAGCATATGGGTAGCAAAATTCAATTTGAAAT
>NW_015662582.1:779227-793059 GCF_001515625.1 Sinocyclocheilus rhinocerous | reverse complement strand
TTGAATGACAGCAATCTGGAATCACCAATAACAATGAACAAATAAAAAAATTATATACAACACATTGTAAATTCAGAAAGCCACTCCAAACATTGATTAAATCTTTCCTACACAAACAACTTCAATAACAAAGTCAACTGAATAAACGACTCAATGACTAATGTTTTGTCAGTATTGAACATCCCTAATGGTAAATAAATATGGAAGCATATGGGTAGCAAAATTCAATTTGAAATGCTCAATTTGAAATATGCAAAATGACAATGCAATATGTAAAATGGCAATGTTCATTTGCCAAACAAGCCAGACAGCAACTAAGTTAACGAACGTTACAGTTTGTTACATTTAACAAAAAAATAATTTACCACGGAAGTGTAAGAACGGTTCCCCAAACCCGAAATCCAAAATGAAATTTTGACCAAAACTATCTCCGTGAATAATGGCGCCTGCTCAAGCACTGTCTTCGTGCCAATAATAAACTGAGCTTCTTGTTCCCACAATGCAAAGCATAATTTAAAAAATACGGAAAAACACCTGTAAAAACCAAATATGGAAAATTCCTTCAAAGTATTACAGTATATTGTACTGTATTTTTACGGACTTTTTTTTTAAAGTGTACTGCCTAGCATAAAGACGTTATCATCAAAGAACAAAGCTTTGCCAATAGAGACTTCCATATTCTGAGGATCTCTCACAGCAAGAAGTGGTTAGTAACAAGATGGATATCCAGATGGGCACGTCTGCTCCACGTCTCATCTATCAATTGTGTCCATGTGAGTGGCCTCTCTACAATGCCGTGATTCAACCCTGAAAGCATCAGACTGGAGAGATTGCAGTCTTTGAACATCCTCTGATAAATGTGACCTCTGGTGTACAATCGCTCAGGCGGGATACAAACTGTGACACAGATTCAAATCCTACCACAAAGAAGTCAGAGGACACATAGCTGTGGAAGTATTACACAACATATTATGAATGAAATATGATTTGCCCCTGCTAATATCATTCATCTGTAACCTCTTCCATGGCCACTGTGCCAAAGTCTAAGAGGTGGCTGGAGGATAATGCGGTGACAAGAAACATTTCCTAATGCCTTTTCACAGACAGTCTTAAACCATCAGGATTTTGGATGACCGCCACTTGGTTCTTTCTTATTTTCACTTTCTCTCTCATCGTCCATGCATTACATCCCAGTGCTGGTGCCTCTCTCAGGGTCTTGTGTCGCCTCAGGCTGCTGAATTGTTTGAAAAATGCTGTCCTGCATAATGCTGTTGATGATTGTTTAATTTCAGTCAACTTGCAGATTTTTGGGTGCTTGTCAAGTCAACTATAGTGTTGGGCAGAGCTGTTGCCTTTTAGTAAAACAAAGAGCGTTTTCAAATAGAACAGCTAAAAATTATCATTTTTTTTTGGCAGGCAAAACTGTTATTATGATTCAACATCCTAAAATACTAAGCACAGGCAAGGAGGTCTTAAAACGCAGTATGCAATTATGATTGTATGAATGTGTATGTGAAATCTGTGAAAAGGTTTTTTTTTTATAGTGATGATTGCGGTTTATCAGTCTGGCATATTGAAAGCCTCAAATTACAGCTAGGCGATAAAACGATCTCAAAATGGGATAGAGATAAAATTTATGTTGATAGCGATGAACTATCACACAACAGAAATGAATGTGACATCAGTCTGTCCAACTCACACCAAATATTTTACATTTTGGCAAATTGGTGGCTAATTTGTATGAATTCATACAATCTTATTCATTCGTTTTTGTACGAGCTGTTTACACCCCAATGATGGTAAGGTTTAGGGGTGGACCAACATGCTTACCTTTCTTTTATTATTCTGAAAATCATGTGTTTCAACATGAATCACATCATACAAATAGATAAATGTTTTCTAATGAGACTGGAATTTGAAAAAAAAAAAAAAAAGAATACTGTGGTCAATATTGATATTGAACAATATGTTTTGGCCATATCGCCAAAATTATTTTATTTTATTTTCTTATTATAGACTTGGCCTATAAGTATTCCTTAAACCGTTGAAACATTGTATAGGCAGATAATTACATGAATGATAATGTTTTAAACTGTATTGTTTTATTGTAACACAACAACAACAATAATAATAATAATAATAACAATAATCTTCTCCTCTAGTGAATGAAATATTCTCAATAATTATGGTGTATGGAGAAAAACACACGTAGAAGATCCTACATTAGAATAACAGCATTTGATATTGGAATGAGTAAATTAAGACATCATTTACATTTTTAGGTGAACTTCCCCTTTAAGCTTCTTTATTTTATGCAGCAGAATATAGATTGTTTATATTAATAACAAGGTTAATATGAGTAAAAACTGCTGAGGTCATGTGGTTATTTTTTGGAGGGCACTGCTGAATATTTCAGGCCAGGCTGTAGCAGCTTGGAGCTGGACTATTTGTCTTATCCAAAACACACTTTTAGACACAATAAAGTAAGTCTGTCATTGGAAAATAACCGAATAAAGTGATATAGCAGTGCTGCCTATAAAGGTATGGTTGTTGTATTTAACATTTTAACTTACAGTAGAACAGAATATCTACCCATTGATAGTTCAACCTAATTAACATTAACAATATCTAAAATCTAAAATTAGAATGTTGTCAAAATGCCAATTCCAGTCCTAAACCTAACCATGCAATGTGATCCTGATCTTGGATCTTGTTTTACTGAATTTTCATGCTGGTTCAGGTTTCTGCCGATTAATGTTAATTTGGGACACATCTAGTTAATTTATAAACATAGTCAAGGTTTTGTTCATCAAAGCATGTTGGTGACCATGTTCAGCTAGCACGGTTTATCTTGTGAAGCTAGTTAACTAAACTAGTCTTGTTGGTAAAACTAGTTTAGCAGTCTGATGCCATCTTTTTAGCAAGGCAAATCCAGACCACAGTTTCATGAAACTGCATGGACAGTTAAATGATCAAAGCCCTTCAGAGGATTTCAAAATCCACAGGTGGCTAGGGGAGCTGGGAAGCAGGGCCTGCCGCTGAGCTACATATGCTAATGTTTCATTCATTTAGCAGTCCATTACACCTCAGCATTCAGTGCTCCTGGGCCAAGTGGGAGGCTCCTGATGACTGAACACTGCTGCTTGACAAACTTAGCTACTGTGCCTCCACGCCCATGGCCACATCACAGGCATCTGTTTGGTCATGCTGATGTGAAATATATCCATTTCCCTAAGCCTCCAAAGGATTTTTACATGTGCTAAACAAAGCTATAAGGCATGAGCTGCTTTCTTCAAAATGTAAATGATAAATGCACAGACATTTTTGCCTTGAATCTGGCGATGCCATAGAAGAACCAGTTTTGGCTCCCCAAAGAACCTTTCAATGAACGGTTCTTAAAAGAACCATTTTGTCTTAGAGTGAAGAACATTTTAATAATCTAAAGAACCTTGTTCCACTCCAAAGAACCTTTTGTGGAATGAAAAAGGTTCCATGGATGGTAAAGGTTCTTTGTGGAACCATTGATGCCAATAAAGTAACTTTAATTTTAATAATGAGTGTACACTCTAAAACATGCTGGGTTAAATACAATTTACAATGCTGGGTTGTATTTAACCCAGCATTTTTTAGAGTGTATTATCGTGGTCACATGAGGATTTGAAACCATAGGTCTTTCGGGCAAAAAGTGTAGTTTTTAAAATATATTTAAACTTCATATTCTAACATAAAATGTATTTAAAGTTGTGTTTTGGGCCATTATGCTTTGGCACAGTATCTGTAAAACGAACTAAAACCGAAAGCACAATGGCTTAATCCCTTCATCAAGTCTGTTGTCGCTGTGCGTTTCAAAGCGAAGCACGCACTTTGTTCAGGCGATCAGCTCGTGATCTGGTGTTTTCCGTGCCTCAGAACGGCTCCACTCACAGTGAATGAATGTAGTGAACTTGTTTATTGCATGTGCTGTGTAGCACGCGTTTGGGAACGCAACAGCCACCAGATAGGCTTTATTTTTAGTGGCAGATGATTACAGAATTTCACTACTAGATTTGTAGTGAGAAGCGTTTTTATAAGCATGTTTTTTACTGAAGCTGGAGTTTTCCTTCAAAATAAAAGCTCTACTGCCGTTTCCGTCAAAACTAAAGCTTAAAAGTGCAGTATGAATTGCTGACAACTAGCAGTTTAAATGCAGTCCAAATTCAAAATCTCTCTTTCAAGTGAATAAATTAGGAAAGAAGTATTTAAATTTCCCTACTGTAGTGTAAAGTAAAAAATAATATACCTATGAAATATTATAAAATGTAAAAATGCAGAAAGTTTTGTGCGAGGGGTAGGTTTAGAGGTAGGATTAGGGTAAGTGGATGGAAAATACAGTTTGTACAGTATGAAATTATGCCATAGATAATTCCCCAACAAACCTTTGATGGAACAGCTCTTAATATAAAAATATAACTTTTTTTCCCCCCATGGTTGTTAAAGGAACAACAAAACCCCCAAAATAAATTTATTTATTTTATTTAAATAAATAAATAGTTGGCCTCAATTTAATCACCCTCAGGCCATCCAAGATGTAGATGAGTTTGTTTGTTCATTGCAATAGATTTGGAGAAACTCAGCAGTATCAGCTGCTTATCAATGAATCCTCTGCAGTGAATGGGTTCCATCAGAATAAGAGTCCAAGCAGCTATAAAAAAAAATAAAAAAAAACATCACAATACTTTACAAGTAATCCACACTACCCCAGTCCATCAATTAACATCTTGTGAAGTGAAAAGCTGTGTGTTTTAAATAAACAAATTCATCATTAAGATGTTCATCAAATTAAGTCATTATAATAAAATTATGTTGTGTTATATAACTTCAAACATTTGCTTTTGCCTAAAATACAAGTTTGTATGCTTTCTTCAGTGGGGAGGGATGGATGGATGGGTGAATAAATAAATCAACAAATCAACAAACAAACACACACACACACACACACACACACACACACATACATACATACATACATTCATATGTGAGAGAATAACAGGGGATGGGTTTTTTCACTGGATGAATCATTATTGTGGATTATGGCCTAGTATTTTGTCCAGAAGCAACATTTCAAAGTTCAAAATGTCTTAATGATAAGTTTGTTTCTTAACAACATGCGGCTTTTCAATTCAGAAGATATTAATTGATGGACTGGATCATTGTGATGTTTTTATCAGCTGTTTGGATTCTCATTCTGACAGCACCAATTCACTGCAGAGGATCTATTGGTGAGCAAGTGATATACAGTTAAATTTCTCCAAATTTGTTCCAATGAAGAAACAAATTGATCTGCATCTTGGCTGGCCTCAGGGTGAGTACTTTTTTTTTTTCCAATTTTCAATTTTGGACGAACTATTCCTTTATAGCTTAGATTAAATTAAATAGGATTGATCTAAATCACTCACTCAATGATCCATTTTGCAGCAGTTAACAACTTACTTGAGAAGAGTGTTAGTGAACAATGACTTAACCCGCATGTACTTAAAAAAAAAAAATAAAATAAAAAATAAAAAAGTGACTTCCTGTATTGTCCGGGTCAAATTGGCCTGTATTGGATTCAATGTAATTCCACAAAAAATAACGATATGGAGAAAAAACAAAAAAACATACAATCAAGTACAATCAATAAACTTAATATCAATACTTTTCACACATTACAAAGAATGGATATCTGAATTTATGATTTATAAAAATGTTTTTAACCACTATTTTTGACTGCCACTCCCCACACCTGTGAGATGTTTGCGATTAAACATTTTTTTTTACGATAATACCTTGGTCTAAACCTAAAGTAATCTTGACAAACTATATATAATTTGAAAGGTTTCAGACTCTAGTTTTCATATTTGTTAACTGTTTTTCAAAGAAATGACAATAGATAAATAGCGATAGATTCTCCATTTGTGATATGGTGCCAAACACACTCTTATTCTGTACATATGTTTTTTTGTGTTTTAGAGATTGAATTCAAATCAAATATTAAAGTTACTGCCCAAACTATTTCTGAATATGATGTCTACTTCATAAATATTTTTAAAATTATGGAAATATATGGTTCAGAACACTCAAACAATAAATGGAATTCAAGAGTCCCTGTATATCATCTAGTGGAAAAGTTTGGTACTGCATTCACAAAATCGTATTTCAAAGTTAATTCTTTGAGATATCAACCTAAAATTTGGCACAAAACTAGTTCAGATGATGGGCGTTGATTTTCTTGAAGATTTGGTGGTAAACGTGTTTTGTAAAATTGCTATTTTATATAAAATATAAAAAAATTTGTTTTTTTTTATATTCTACATTTTCATCAATTTATACTTCAATAATTTTCCACAAATTTACTTTTATAACTGTTTTCTAGTACTTCTAAAATAATCTGTAATGTTTCACCTTTAAAAAAAGATACCAATATTAAGTCTGTGCTCTGTAATATTCAAGTTTTATAATAATTTTAGTTGGAAAAGTCATTATGTCTATGCTCAAAACGTTGGACTTACAGTTAAATGGCTAAACAGTTTTGTTTTCAAAAACTTTGAAATTAAAAAGTTGTTAAACTCATCAAGATGCTGGCACTAGGAGGCACTTCAGGACTAGAGCTGAGGAGCTCTGACATACAACAAAGGGGAACGAGGGTTACCATACGTAACCGAGACGTTATTTTGTGTCTGTACAGTTGCATTTGAATGGCTGCCTATGTGGGTCAAATTGACCCGTGAACACCACACGTATAAAAATGTATGTACATTTCACAACACATCAGCATGTTGAAACTGTGTATGCATGTTCATGACCCTAAATGAGAAAAAGTAACACAATTTCAAGAAAAAACAACGAGTTAAATAGTATTTCAGATAGATTGAAAAAATAAAAGATAGCTCATATTTACCATCTGTGGCTGACAAAATATTTTTCTGCATTGAAATAAGTGGGGAAAAGCACCATTTTTAGCTTCATAAGATTGTAAAAAAACTAAAATAACAAAATCTAACCAATGAATGTTATTTTGGGTCTGTAGAGTTGCCTTAGACAAAATTTCAAGAAAAAACAACATGAGTTAAATAGTATTTCAGATAGATTGAAAAAATAAAAGATAGCTCATATTTACCATCTGTGGCTGACAAAATATTTTTCTGCATTGAAATAAGTGGGGAAAAGCACCATTTTTAGCTTCATAAGATTGTAAAAAAACTAAAATAACAAAATCTAACCAATGAATGTTATTTTGGGTCTGTAGAGTTGCCTTAGAACATTAAAATAGGCGAGTCAAATTGACCCGGGAACAGTACGAACGTAACAAGTTTTTTTTTTGTTTTTTTTTCATGTCAAAACATCAGCATGTTGAAACTTTGCATGCATGTTAATGACCCTAAATGAGAAAAAGTCACACAATTTCAAGAAAAACAACATCGGTTTATACTATTAAACCTATGTTGTTTTTCTTGAATTGTGTGACTTTTTCAGAGAGATTGAAAAAATAAATGATAGCTCATTTTTACCATCTTTGGCTGACAAAATATTTTTATGCATTGAAATGAGTGGGGAAAAGCTTTTTTTCGTTTTTTTTTTTAGCTTCATAGGATAGTAAAAAACTAAAATAATAAAATATAACCAATAAATGTTATTATTTTGGGTCTGTATAGTTGCCTTAGAACATTAAAATAGTCGGGCCAAATTGACCTGGGAACAGTACGAACGTAACAAAAAAGTTTGTGGACATGTCAAATCACATCAACGTGTTGAAACTTTGCATGCATGTTCATGACCCTAAATGAGAAAAAGTCACAACACTTCAAGAAAAAAATTAAACAAAAATAAGTTAACTGATATTTCCGACAACTCAAAAATCAAATCGGGTCAAATTGACCCGGAACAGTACATGAGGGTTAAATTTGAGTCTATTCCCAAATACGGTAGTAGACCATACCCAAATTTATGATTAGATGAATAGTATCTTAAAGCACACATACACATGCGCACACACACAAACATGAATCTTTACTTCAGCTGACACACTTTATGTATGTAGCTCTGTTTTTACACCCCTCTGTCAACACTATAAATTTGAATCATGTGTTGGGGCTCATCTTTAATTCATGTGCCTCTCTTCATAAATCTGTTTAGTGTAATAGCCTATACCTGGCCTGTTTTAAGTATGTAAATAAGCCCTCTTCTCTGAGAGATTTTATGCAGCTTAATATGCATCTGATTTGCATGGTTGCTGAGTTAGCCTTTCCTTTGAAGGGCCAAATTAGCCCCCAATCAAAGCAGAGGCTGCATTGTTGCTTTAATTTAGTAGATACACTGATTGACAACCAATGTCTTAAAGTAATGAACAGTTTGACCCTGTTGTTTATAATGCTTTGCTGAACATTAAAGAACACACTCACACATTTATGTGCTGACAATTTTCATATGAAGATGTAGTTTGAAGTTGTTTACTCCTTGATCATGAATGATCATTATGAGAGAGTGCAATCACAACCATGCACATTGATGAAAGTGCACATGTTCCTCTTTGCTTTTTTTTAAAATCATACAGTAAAATATGATCATGCCTCTTTTACCACACCAAGGGCTATTTTTTACTGTCTTTTGCTGTGAACATAATTGCATTGTCTTGAATATGACTTAAATGATATTTTCTCAAAGTGTCAGCTTAATTTTGTTGTGATTTTAACATAACATAAAGCTGATTTAATAGCTGATGTTTAAGATTCTTAATTATTCTGCTGACCCTTCAATAAGCTCTGCCTGAAAAATAATACTGATCACTCGTACATTGGTAGTTGTTCATGACCACCATATTGTCAGATACACACCACATTTTTAATCTAATATATCAAATAATATTTTAATATTACAAATTAGTTTCAAGTTAATCTCACTCAAATGTATATTAATATGTCTATTGATTAAGGTGGTGGAAATAATAACTAAGGCATTCACAGAACCTCTGATTGTGTCTGAGTTGTGAAAGTGTTCAGGTCATTTTTCTTATAGAGTGTAATTGCTATCAGATAAAACTAAGATCCTCTTTTATCAGTTGGTGGTTAACGGATCAGTTATTGTTGTAAATATTTTTAAATATATAAACAATTAAATTAAAAAGCAACAGGCATATTTTAACATGCATTTTTTTTTCTGTCAATGCCATGTATCAATATTTGCCATGCCCACTACCATCTTAATAATTATATAGTTAATTCAACCCTATTTATTTGGAAAAAATGGTAATTACAATGCCTTCAGTCAGCTCCAGCGAGAAGGATGAAAGCTTAATGGAACATAGAGGAATACTCAGAGAAGACATTCATGACAGTCAATTAAGCACAAACAATAGAGTGTTATTTATTTATTTATTGAAGACATAAAATACCCTTCCAGACATCTGCCACCCATTCTGCTTAATAAAGTCTGTTTGCTTTTAGTGTTTAACCACCCCCCCCAAAAAAAAAGACTCAAGACAGTTTTACCCAAAAACTCTGGGTATGTGCGAAGAAGGATTTTTGCACATTTTAGCTGTGTTAACTCTGCTTAGTTAAAGAAACCTGATTGCTTGACACCAACTGCTCAGCACAGCTGAGGATGGAGGGCTTATCAGAAGAAACATGCTGCTGAGGAAAGGAAAGCTGTGGCTTTCCGTGACCCACTGGCATTGCATTTGCCTGAGGAGATTATGAGGGCAGTAGGTGACAAAGTCAGCTCGGACTCAGAGCTTTGCATTAGTTGGGCTCATTCTAACAGTAAACAACTGTAATGTTCATAAAGCCACAACGAAAAAAAATATGCTAGTTTTCTTTATTTTTCCACATTGCACTAGTTGGCTTTATGTATTTAACCCCTTAAGTGCCACCCCCCATTTTTGAACATAGACGTGAAAGTGCACTATCCAAACTTAAATGATTATAATTCATGAAAACTTTGGAATACAGACCTAAGGTTGGACTCCTTTTTAAGAAGACAATCTGCAGATTACTGCAGAAGTGGAATCATTTCAAAATATTAAAGTATCAAAAAGTTATAGAAGTTTAAATTGTAAGTAAAGAAAATGCACTGTACCATTTTTTTATTTTATATAAAGTAAATATTTTACAAAATATTTTTGAATCCAAAATTGATATAAAATTAAAGCCTTATGTCTAAATAAGTTATGTTCCAAATTTGAAGTTGATATAAAAAAAATGGAGGTTCATGTGCGATTATATTTAGGGCGTTATACCACAAACAGCCATCCAAACTCTGTAGCATTTTTGTTGATGCATTTTTCTGTCACAAAGGTCTAAATTTCTCTGTCAATATTACTTCTATCAAAAATAACCACCACATATGGAATCTTGAGATTCAGACCTTTCCAAATATATGTATTTTGTCAAGATTAGAAAAACTTTTGATTCTAAAAGACCATAATACATTTTGTAAGATGACACTTGACTCCACCCACTAAGGGGAGGAGACCGCTAAAATATTTTAAAGTACCATTTCCATGGTAAAGCAATGCCCAATTTAAAAATGTTTTTCACAGGATGAATTCTGAGGTTTTAAACTTTCAAATATATATAATTTATGATGATTACTAAAATATGTGATAGAGAAAAAAAGACAACAAAAAAAGAGCGCCATTGGGCCCACCTGTGGGCTGGTGGCAATTAAGGAGTTAATAATTAAAGTTGTCAAACACCCATAGCCCCCTGTATAAAAACGTTCTTTAAACTTAATTGGTTGTGCCTCTTGCAATACCTGCTAACAATCACTTTTTTTAATTCAAGAGCAGCCTGTGGCAAACACTGTTTCCTGATTATTTTAGTCCTTTTTAAAATAATATCTCAAGTATTTTATAACAACTGTATCAGTTTGTTTTCAGTCAATGAATGGTGCACATTTTAGCGCTACAATTTTATTTTGACAAATTAATCTCTGTTGTGGCTGGAGCAGTCAATGTGGAACAATTTTGCACGTCCATTGCACCATATCAATTCCTCTCCACGAATGCAATATGATTTGCTGCAATAGTGTTTAGTAGAAAATGACATAAAAAGGCCTTTTATCTCATGAGGACTTTAGTCGCATTGTACACTACCTAAAATAATGTTAGTAAACTTAGCAATTTACCAACATGTTACCTATTCAAAAAGGGTCATAAATTGTTCTTCAAAAATGTTTGAACAAACATGTAAGCCTAATAATTTCTTAGGTTTAAAATGTGTGTAGGTTTACTCAATCATTCATTAGGCTGACACACTTACTTTTGTATTAATAATTTTTACTAGAAAATAAAAAAGTACAGTATTTATTGCAATAACAATTTGTTAACTCAGAAAGACCCAAACAAGTTTCCACAACATGGTATGTTCTAGTTTAGTGATCTCCAACCCTGTTCCTGGAGAGCTACTATCCTGCGGCTGCATCTGAAAACTAAGGCAGCTGACTTGCTGCCTTGCTGCCGTATGAGGCAACGACTTTGCAGGCAACGTTTTGACACGAAGGCACCTCATGAAACTGATTTCGGACAGGCTTCTGAGGCAACACCTGAACAAGCTAATCAATGTCTTCAGGATTACTAAGGCTATAGGCAGGTGAGTTTTGTTTTCAGGGTTGGAGCTGAACTCTGCAGGACTGCGGCTCTCTAGGACCGAACTTGCCTACCCCTGGGTTAAACCATAAAATCATTGTTAAATTGCTTCAGCTAACAGAGAGCAGCTTTGTCTACACCACCATAGTGTTTAACTAGCTTCTTCACAATAACTGTATTACTGTTTCCTGAAAGTAACATACTGATTTTGTCTGATGTGTGTATCAGGGCCTCTGAGCTTTATTAACCAGCAGGAGCAATCCATCTAGAATTTTACTGCTTCACTGCCACTACAAGAAGTCTCCAAATAGTACAGATCGTTTGACGGAGAGTGAAACTCTCAAGCGCTCAGTCAGCGTGTTTATCGAGTGAAAATCTGTGTTGAACGCCTCTCACACACATACTGGCGTGTAAAATCTAAGAATTTATTAGCCAATGGCTAATGTTAGACATTATTTAGTCGCCCAGAGTAAGATTTAGTCGCATATGCGAGTGATTTACTCGCAATGTAGAGGGTTGACTTTAATACAAACCAATGACTGCATAAGGGTCACTCTAAGGAAAGGATGCCATTTGTGTGACTTACTTTTGATAAGGAAAAAAAAAAAAACTGTTGACCTCTAATCTACATATTTGTATAAATGCCACTGTTTCCTGAGATTAAAAATCTGCATTGATTAAATGTGACTTTGTTATAATACTCTTGTCAGTTAACATCCACTCCTTCTCCTTGGTCTTTCTGTTGTCACTTTGTCCGCCCTGATAAATGACTGTATCAGGCTTTACAAGCACACATGCCCTCCACATAGTTGTTCCGGCCACAGTGGATGACCACAGTTGGGTAATCAATTTGAAATCCTTCCAGAGAGAATGGAGGTGTTCTTCTGTAACTTATCACCTTAAAGTGGGGAAGCATTCGATTTGACCATCACCAAACTGGCCTATAAGATCCAAATAGAACCTTTCACCAATACTTTTAAGATTTATGTATTATCCCTACTGTATCAGTAGGGTTACTCTATCCATTTGGGAGGACATACATTGGAAATGTCAAAGGCAAAAGACAATTAATTCCTGGGCATGAAAGCAGTATCAGTGTTACCAGCATCTTAGTGGAAGCTGTTCGTATTATATGTACTTGTTATTAATACTGCCTTTGTGTATGCTGAGTCTGACATGGTGAAGAAAATGGTTATAACATCAGAAAACCAATGTACTGGAGATGATTTCCAACAGTGTTGGAAAGTGGATCTTCTGCTAGTGCCTAAGGCAAGGAGAGAAATCCAAGATGATTCTTTAGCATTATCTGGACTTTGCAAGCCGTCTAGTTCTCACTGCTGGTGATATATGGCAACTATCTTTTCTTGGCCATACCTTAACTTCTTTTTTGCACATTTATGCTATAAAGAAATTAATCACCATTTTGTAGTCTAGAATCTTACCTTACAAGATAATAATAATCAAATCCACATGCATACATTCTGAAAAAAAAGCATGCTTCCTAATATTAATGGGGTGAATAAATAAAGGGAGGTATTTGCATGCTAATTAGCACTAATGATCTTTTTTAGCACAATGATTAACTCCAGGGTGTTCATTTGGGATTGAGTGCCATAGGGAGTCTACAGAACCAGCTGCTGATACCAGCATGGAATGTTCTCGAATGCTTCTATGCATTTACCATGAACTGCAAATGCATTCATGATTGCAGTACTTGGGCACATGTGCCTTGTCTTTGCCAAATTGGTGTTATATTAACAAAACTAACAGCCTTTGCATACTGTAAATGTCCAAACTAGTTAAGTAATAGCTGGGGTTATCTACAATTGCACTGGCATATGGGGTTACTCACTTTAGTAAAGCAAGAGTTCTTGCTAATATATATTTTTTAATTCTGTGAAAATCATAGTTTTTATTTTTTTACAACCAGTCAGTAAAGAAAGTTTTACCATAAATGTATTTCTAAATCAATTAATTAAAACAAAAGCATGAAGTCTATATATCTATTAGTTCAAACAATTGTGTGCTTAAAGTCCCCCTGTAGTCAAAAATGCTATCCTTTAAAACTCATCTTTGATCATCAAAATTACGTATTTAAATGTTTTTCATTGTGAAAAATAATTTTCTCATGCCTTAAAATAGCTTGAATGCAACTCTACACCCTTGCCTCATTTACTATACGTGGATCTATGAATACGCAAAGTAGCCCCGCCTCCACTCAGTCACACCAGCC
>NW_015662582.1:778283-779195 GCF_001515625.1 Sinocyclocheilus rhinocerous | reverse complement strand
TGAAAACCACTGCACTAAATGAACTGTAGTAAACGCGATACAATGGCAATGGCAAGAGGAAATATTGGTTTAATTAAGCCATATGTGTTTGAACCAGAAATAAGCTGGTATGCTCAACATAAGCGCGTACACGGATAATGACTGATAAAACTGTTTTTACAAGCGGACAACTACAGTGGATACTGTAACATTCGTTAAATTTACTTACTTGATGATGTGTCCTCAAAATGCCTTTAAGACTCAAATGCAGCCAAGTTTGTGATTCCAAATCGCGCCCGCGAACATACGCGTGTGACGTGACCTGCGGATGTCAACACGGGAGAGGTGCGTCTGACTCCGGACTACTTTTACACTGCTGCCGCGGGTTATTATTCACGTTAGCGGTTCTAAATACAAATAAATAAGCGCTAACAGCACATGACATCGTGAAAATAGGGGGAAATATTAACAGTTAGCGAAACATCTACAGAAAAAAAATATAACTGTTGCCGGATTAACCTGGCTGCCTTCTCACTAGACCCTCTGCTTTGCATCACAGTTAATGATATGCTAACGATAGGATCCCTTGACGCAATTGGTTATTTGATTTTGTGACGTAGCAAAAAAAGGGCTGTTTCAAACCGCTTTTCTTTGACTGCCTTTGGGAAACTACAGTTTTAAGGAGAAAACACTCAGCAATGGTGTTGATAAATGGATTGGCACATGGTTTGTCTAAAATCATATTAAAAACACCACATAGACAAATAAACAACATAAAAAACCTGGATTTTCACCACAGGGGGACATTAATACTCTTTTTAAAAGTATGCTAAAGTGTACTATTGCACAAGGGCATTCTTACCTCATGAATTAAAGGCAGAGTAAGCGATTTCTGGTAGCCAATGTTGATATTTGAAATCACCAAAACAAACA
>NW_015662582.1:752191-778237 GCF_001515625.1 Sinocyclocheilus rhinocerous | reverse complement strand
CACTCAGTTCGGCTAATGTCCGTCCCATGCACTGAAAGCTCTCTCCTCCACATCACGGGTAGACACGCCCCTTATTGCTGAAAGGCTATTTTTAAACTTATAAATCATGACATTGTCTAGAATTAGTAACAAGAGAAATTTATAAATATTGCATTATCGTAGCATGATTACTTTGTCTGATTGCAAAATCTGAGATTTTCATATGCAAATGTCCACACAATTGTACCCAGCTGGTGTGTCAGCACTAGCACAGAAAGCCACAAAAAATATCAAGAGGACACTTCTCCAGTCCTTGTTTTACCCAGTTGCATTAAATGTCATGTCAGGGCCTGACAGAGTGGATTTGGGCCGCTCTAACGGGTAATGCCACAGGCTTTCAGCAGAAGTCAATGGGAGCATGGCGTCGTTTCTTTAAAGCAGGCCACAATAATTGGGCACACTTAAAGGCAGGGTATGTGATTTTTCAAAAACACTTTAGAAAACTGATTCGGGCCGAATAGCAAAACAAACTTGTAGCCAATCAGCAATAAGGGGCGTGTCTACTCGTGATGTGGAGGAGAGAGCTTTCAGTGCATGGGACGGACATTAGCCGAGCCGAGCGACGTAGACATGGTGTAACATTGGTTTTGCTTTGTTTCACAGAACTAATCGTTGCCTGGGTTGCGTACGTATATGTGGGGCGGAGCTATCAAAATAGGGGCAAGACCCTTTTGGGGTAGGGGCGTGTTTGTTTTGGTGATTTCAAATATCAACATTGACTACCAGAAATCACTTACTCTGCCTTTAACCATTCATGCTCTCCTACTGGGCATGCCTGTGGCTGTCCGGAGGTGCTGGACGCCATGTGTTCTTACAAGCCAGAATTTTCTTGTCTTACTCTTACAAGCTCTTGTGCATGTTCGGTTAACCAGGGGTAGTGTGATAATTGCAATTAAGAAGTGTTTCACTGCAAAATTGATCTAATAAATGAGGTGATGTTTTACTCTTATGTAACACAAAAAGACAATTAAACCATCCGCTATGTCTTATCCTTACAAAACGACTGCCTTGTCAAACACAACTTGGGCTATTATTTGTGCCTCAGCACCTCAGAGACGGTCATGCAATCTGCCAGAAAAAGCTTGTTAGCCCACTCAAGCTTGCCATGTTATGACAGTTATTAGGGGATGGAGTAATTGTTTTGGATTCGAAATGGTGTAAGATATGGCAAAGCAAATTAGGCATTGGCCAGGCTCTCTGATTCTCTTACTTCAGCTCCTTCAGTTATCTCAGCAGCTACATTTTAATAGATTAACATTCTAGCTTTTTTCTGTCTGCCATTCATAGAAATAATCATGTTTGGGTTAAACTATCGTTCATCCTTAACATGGAATTATTTCTGCTAAATTAAGCATCTCAAATAGTTCAGTGCACTTGTTGCCGCTTGCAAGCTTATGCTACATTAATTCACTAGCCTAGCAGTGGAAAGATGATTTGCAATGTCCATTGCTCTAAAATGTTTAGCTTTGTTTGTCTTGAAATGTTTAGCTTTGTTTGTCTTGAAACATGTTGTTGCTGTGCCATAAGAAAATGTATTAACACTTCTAGTCAAGCTATTGTTGTTGTAGTATTTTATTCACCACCTTTATAACTTCTATCTAAATGAACTATTTTATACTTCTGAAATAGCAATGCTTGCTTCTAGGTCATGGGTTTGCTGTCAGACCTAATATCAACCAAGGCTCATTGGAAATACTTGCCTCTAAATACATTTCTGCAACACTGTTGTTATGTACCTTACTGCACTTTTCGAGGCAGTTTCAAAGCGAAATGTCTAGTGAGTGGCGCTAAAATGCGGGTTCAATATGTGACCCTGGCATGTTTTTGTTACATTAATATAGGTGCGTATTGCTGTGTTTTTATTATGTTGCTTCAGGTACATATTGCAGTGGTTCATAATTCAAATATCCGTGGAGTGTTGCTAAAAGTTAATGCTCTATCGTGTTGAAAATATCCCCTACACCAAACCCACCCATAAACCCACCCGATAGTGTTAACAAATGCAAAACTGGTATACAAACAGATTTGTTGATGCAACCGTACCATTTAACCTTCGTTATATGCAGGTTTGAGCTGTTTTGTGAAAACATAGTTTCACGGGATTTGTACCCGAGTTCTTTACCTCTCAAGTCGAGCTCCATACTGCGTGAGCTACCGAACAAACCTACTGAATTTAAAAACCCTACATATGAAGCTGTATATTTGATGATAACATTCAAAAGTATCAGTTTTCAAATGTCGTAACATGTTAAAATTGTTTTGAATTCATAACATGAAAGGGTACAACGGTTCTAAAGGCAGCCCGGGGTAAAAGGCGCCTTTGATATTATTTTCGCAGCACTTTCCAAAACATAAGTATACGTTTAGATACGTTTTTTCAGAAATTTATTAAGAGGCACGTATTTCCGATGAGCCTATGTTGCCTAATATATAATGCAAAGGCTATCACAAAACTATAAACTCTTAAGTGTGCTACTGAAGCAGTTTTTGATCAGGAATAGACCTATTTGTGAAAAAAAAAAACTTCAGATGTTTTTTTTTTATAATGCTGTGATCCTGTTAAAGGTGGCAGTTGCTACACACAGCCAAGAACAGTACAATAAATGACAGATTTTCCTCTGATCATTTCCTCTTATTCTATTATGGCTTATTTTGCCTTCAAACAGCATCTTTGCACTTCCAAGCATCATACTGACACGTATACAATTAATTTGATCTTCGAGTTCTTGAGAGCACTGTAAAGCAGGGTTCTGCAAAGTTTAGCTCCAACCCTAAGTACACACACCTGAACAAACTTATCAAATTATTCAAGATTACTTGCAGATTACAAGCAGGTATGTTTGATTATGGCTGGAACTAAAGTCCATAGGACACTGGTCATCCAGGACTGGAGCTGAATAGCTCTGCTTTAAAACTTCTAGGGCAATTTCAGTCCTGGGGTACCAATCCTCTGCACATGTTGTTTCTCTCTTATCTGACGCCCTCGGTTCAGTTCATGGATCTCTCTCCTAATGAGCTGATGATCTGAAACAGATGAATTAAATAAGAAAGAAATACAAAATGTGCAGAGCAGTGGTACCCCAGGACTGGAATTGAGAACCACTGTTCTAAGAGGATTGAGCACTCTTAGTAACAGACAGATTAATCACTTTAGTAAGTATTGACAAGCCTTGCTTGTTCCTACACACTGATCTAAAAGTAGAAACATATGTTTTGTTTTGTACCAGATCCACTGGAGAATGCCAGTGGGATGGATGCTTTGCCCACACCCAAAACCATGTGCTGCTCTAAATAGTACTCATGGACACACTCTGGCTTCATATCAGTTCATGAGGTTCAAGTGTAATTTATATGCAGTTATGCATAGATCTATAAAGATTGGATTAAAACCCATCACATGATTCCAATCGTCAAGTGTGTCAAAACTTAAGATGTCTAAAAGCTTAAGATTCTACTATTTTATTAGAACCTAAAACTTACATCACCAAAAGCTTTAGTGTGTGTGAAAAAGCATATTTCAAGCAAAAGTTTGTCAGTGCAGTTAACGAAAAGGGGGCTCTTGTTACCCCTTTTACACTGCATGTCAAAAGACGCACAACAAAGCTGAAATTTGGCAGACTCAAAAAAGAGTCACATGAGTCAGAATTAGGCTCAAAATAGGATAAAAATCGCACGGTGTATGCATGCCCATAGACAGCTATGAGCATACCTATCAACATTTGGGTACCAAAATACGGGAAGGGGAAGGGGGAAGGGGGGGGCTAAAATATAGCCGTTTCCCCCATAACCGCAGTAAACAAAGCACCTGACTTTGAAACTTGCAGCGCTCTTATTTAATCAATTGAATAGCCTTTTGAAGTGTAAGCTATATCTCATTATACATGTACATATACATTTACATGTATATTTAGTTTTTTTCACTGGAGCACCACCTGATTTTCTCCCATTGTTTCCTTCCCGCGGTACTACCTGCGCACATATCAATACCATCGCTGGACTGTAGGTTGCCAAGTTGAGGGGACAAATGGGTTGAAATTGGTATGCGTCGATCGTGTGAGAAAGATACGTTTCATACAAGATCTGGCAACTGGACAACCTTGGAATTTGTTGTCGTGATTATTCATAAAATGAGGTTTGGCCCATACAAATTATGGGAGTTTTAACGGAAGCGAATGTAGCAAACATATAAAATACGCCCAGTGGGATTTTTTTTAATAGAAAGATTAAAAATACGGGAGAAATACGGGAAAATATTTAAACGGGATGATAGCGGGATAGAATGGTAAAATACGGGAGAATCCCGGGAAAAACGGGAGGGTTGACAGGTATGGCTATGAGGTCACAGAGGTCCGGACCTCTTTAAATTTTTCACGTTCAAAAATAAAATTTGTTCTCTAAATGACTAATCTGCTGTTTAAAACTCTTCATATGAGTGTCTGCATGTATAATTAACGTTTCATACAAGATCTGGCAACTGGACAACCTTGGAATTTGTTGTCGTGATTATTCATAAAATGAGGTTTGGCCCATACAAATTATGGGAGTTTTAACCCGGGAAAAACGGGAGGGTTGACAGGTATGGCTATGAGGTCACAGAGGTCCGGACCTCTTTAAATTTTTCACGTTCAAAAATAAAATTTGTTCTCTAAATGACTAATCTGCTGTTTAAAACTCTTCATATGAGTGTCTGCATGTATAATTAACCTGTTTAATCCTAAATTTTCCCCAGACATGAAACTATCCAAATGATGTGTCATTAGAAACCCTTTGAAATAATCAAATTTTTTTTTTTGCATTTTTTGGGGGGGGAAAAGTGTGTGAAAAATGTGTTTTATGGTCGGTCAAAATTGTAACCGGTGGGATAATGTGTGTACTGAATTAACATATTTCTGCAGTCATAAAAAATATTATATATCTT
Source organism: Sinocyclocheilus rhinocerous (assembly GCF_001515625.1). Lineage (NCBI taxonomy): Eukaryota > Metazoa > Chordata > Actinopteri > Cypriniformes > Cyprinidae > Sinocyclocheilus > Sinocyclocheilus rhinocerous. The sequence goes on along the minus strand of NW_015662582.1, from coordinate 773,280 downwards.
AGCCCAGCTATTTTAAACTGTTTGATTACATTCTAGGGTTACTATTATGCATACAAAATTATATACAACATACTTATACAACATTGATAGGAATACTGAGATAAAAGAAGAAAAAAAAACAACAACCATCAACATATTTCAAAATTGTTACTTTTTTGTAACATATATCATCAAATGTTTATATTAGTGCTACCAGTATTACAACATCAATATTGTAACTTATTTGTTACATTTGAACTTTTAATTTAGTGCAATATTTAGTCATTGCAACATTTTAGTGCAATTTTCACTAACAACAGCAATTGTTTTATATTGTATCCCTAAATTCACTGTTATCCACGGTCACAATTGTGACCATCAATAGGTTTACTCATTCTATGACCACACTCAACAAAACTGAATATTTGTGAATTTGTATAGTAATACTAGACACCCTAAAGATAATGTGTACCGAAAATCTTTGTCATATCTTTATGGTAGCATAATTTACTAGCCATTTCGTTTCGGAGCTTTAATGCAGCCATCATCTTCTCAAGGTGCAAACAGGAATTAAACTGCTTTGGTCATGTGACAATATGCACTAACCATGTGAAACTGCACATATTTAATTGAGACCCTTGATTTTTCCATATTTGTAGGAAGTGCACTAAAATATCAGTCAGTACGTTTTCTAGAGCTTTATAAATGAAAATGTCTAAGTTTACGTAACCATGGTGCCCTGAGAAGGAACAAGACACTGTGTCCTCTAGAGGTTGCTTTGGGAAACAGCTTCGGCGAGACCGGTGTCTGAAGCATATATCTAAAAACGACAATAACATTGGCCGGCGACAGCCTATGACATCATTACTGGCGCGACCACAGTATAAAAGGGCGTCGGGAGAACACGTCATCCGCTTCTTCGTCTGAAGCTTACATCCGAAGCATCGCGAGGAGTATACCGTTCCCCAAAGCGACCTCTAGAGGATGCAGTGTCTCTTTCCCTTCTCAGGGAACCATGGTTACATACGTAACCTGATACGTTCCCTTCTGAGGGAACTTCAAACTGCGTCCTCTAGAGGTCACTTTGGGGAACGGTATACCTACGCTGCCATGCTGAGGGGAGTGCATGCCAATACTAAGGAGGGCACTAAGTACCAACTCAACCAAGTTAAGGGAGTTGCCCCTAGGACGCTTTGACGGCTGTCAGTGACATCATCCCCTACGGCCAAAGGCCTGAGCTATGCGCCAAATAACTTACCTGTGAGGGGCTGGCTTGAGGAAGCCTGAGCCCAGGGCAAAGCTCAAGGCTTGAAATCAGAATAAAAGGATCCCTTAAGTGGATGCGGCCGAGTTTAAGGGCTGACATATACCCATATCTTTGCCTATTACCCCAGGGGCTACCTTCTGCTCTTAGAACGAGCTACCCGAGGATCACATGATACTCCGGGAACTAAGTAGCTAACACCCTGCTTAAAAATGTATCAAAAAAGATACACACACGGAGAGTGGGGCCCAAGGTAAGAACTGGGTCCTGAGCCAACTCAGAGAAAGGGGACGAGGCTAGCATCGTGTCACCCTTACCATAAAGGATTTTAGAAAGGTGTGCAAAGGCTTAACGTACACACCTACTATGAATATTGATTTTAAAGAAGTGCACAGAGAACTAGCGTGTGCACTTACCATAAATATGGATTTTAGAAATAACGTTACTAAAAAGGTCACAAAAACCATGGCGGGCCAGTACTTGATGTGACTGAGACTGCTCAGGAGTAGCAGGGTACTCAGCTTAGCACCTGTGGATCTGAAGGTGGCGTGTCTCAAAGAACTCTCTAGCTGAGGGGAGCCTCGCCAACCTAAGTAAAGCAGTCACAAGAGCGGAGCTCTAGATAATCATGCCCACTTCTATTTCTTGAGGCAACCACGAGAGGAACCTAATAGGGAGGCAGAAATGGCCTAACAACCTAATAAGGCTAAATTACAGGGCCTTGATACTCGGAAGAGAGGGCATGACAGATGCTCAGGCGGGAGTGGCGTGCTCACAGAAACCCTCAAGAACAAGGGGAGCAGTACCAAGATTAACCATACAGGTATCATCAGAGATATGTCAGTAGAGTGGGGCCCAGGTAAGGAATCCGGGGCCTGAGGCAACTCAGATAAAGGGGACGAGGCTAGCATCGCGTCCCCCTTACCATAAAGGATTTCAGAAAAGTGCGCAAAGGCTTAGCGTGCACACCTACCATGAATATGGATTTTAAAGAAGTGCACAGAGAACTGCATTTAGCATAAAAATGGATTTTAGACTAAGCTCTAAAAGCGGAGGACTCACAATCAGGGAGGGGAGCTCTGTTAAGATCGACCATAAGAGCAGCCCGCCAGGGAGGAAGAAGATAGCCTAGCTACCTGATGTGGTTGCCGTATGGAGCTCCAGAGAGCGGAGGGCCCGACTCCCAGAAGTAGGAGAGACACTCAGACGCTCAGTTGGGAGGGGCGTGCTCATAGGTGACCCCCAGGAAAAGAGGGAAGCACTGCTAGGCTCAACCATAAAAGCAGCCAAACAGGAAGGCAGAAGGAGCCTAACGACCTGAAATGGCTGCTCAGTGGCACTCTGAGGAGCGGAGGACTCAACGAGGGGAGAACTCAGATGCTCTGTTGGAAACGGCGTGCTCATAGGTGACCCTCAAGAACGAGGGGAGCACTGCTAGGCTCACCTTCAAGAGCAGTCTAACAGGGAGGCAGAAAGGGCCTAACAACCTGACAGTTGCTCAGTGGAGCTCCAAAGAGTGGAGGACTCGACTCACAAAACAGGAGGAGAACTCAGACGCTCAACTGGGAGCGGCGTGCTCATAGAAGACCCTTGAGGACAAGGGGAGCGCTGCTGGGCTCAACCAAAAAAGCAGTCCACCATGGTTTTAAAGAGCAGCCCAACAGGGAGGCAGAAGGTGGCCTAACAACCTCGTGTGGCTGCCCAATGAAGCCCCAAGGAGCGGAGGACTCGACTCTCAGAAATGAGAGGAACTCAGACACTCAGTTTTGGAGCGGCGTGCTCACCAGTGACCCTCCAGAATGAGGGGAGCACTGCTAAGCTCAACAAAAAGAGTAGCCTAACAGGGTGGCAGAAAGAGGCCAAAACCTGAGGCCTGAGGAGGCCACAAAATGGAGCTCCAGGGAGCGGAGGACCCAGTGAGAGGGGACCTCCAATGCTCAAATGGGAGCAGCGAGCTCACAGATGATCCTCAGGTTAAGGGGAGCACAGCTAGGCTCAACCAAGAAAGGGACAGCGCACCAGGGAGGCAGCAAGTGCCCAAACTACCTGGTGTTGCTGCCACGGAGTGGAGGCCTAACTCAGACGCTCAATTTGGTAGCTGTGTGCTCATTAGGTGACCCTCTAGGGTGAGGGAAGCACTGCTAAGCTCAGCCAACAAGGAGAGCAGCCTAACAGGGAGGCAGAAAAAGGCCTAACAACCTGAGGCTGCTGCTGCTCAACGGAGCTCCAAAGAGCGGAGGACTTGATGAGAGAAGGCCTCAGACACTCAATTGGAAGCGGCATGCTCAAAGGTAACCCTCTGATGTGAGGGGAGCACTGCTAGACTCAACCAAAAAAGGACAATTTATCAGGGAGGTAGCAAGCGGCCAAACTACCTGATATTGCTGCCACTGAGCTAAAAGAGCAGAGGGTTCAACCCCTAGCAAGGTGAGAGAGGAACACAACTCGACCGAAGCGATCAATAGCCCAGGGGTAGAGCACCTATCCCTGAAGCAGAGATGAGGACTCACATAGTCTGCCCAGGACCGGCGAGCTCATAAAATACCCTCCCGCAGTGAGGGGAGCACAGCCATGTCCGGAAATCAGATTGATCGTAATGGGACATCAGAAATGGTATCCAGCTAGAAGGGGATCACACATTTCTACAGGGAACAACAGGGTCCCAGCATAGAGGCAACTGACCAAGGAGGCGACAGAGACGGGCCTAGCAACTCAGTATTGTTGCCTATGGAGTTCTCGGGAGCAGCGCTCTCGGTTCTCAAGCTGAGGCGGGACTTAGAGCACAATGGCGCTAGATTAAAAGGGGGGGAATCCAGCAGGGCCCAATAAGAGACAGTCAACTGATGCAGCTGGACACAATCTCATGCACTCTATGACGATAGACAGATACAGTAGGTCCCGTTTAACCAGACCGATAGAATCTGAAGAAACAGCGGGACCCGATAACCATTCATGCATACAGAGCTACTGCCCCTCAGAGCCGAAGCTTTCAGGAAGGGTTTCCGCAGAAACACATCTCACGCATACCTCAGGGAACGCAGTGTGCTCAAGCCCACTCCGCGGAGGGGCGATTACTGGTTCGACCATAAGGACAGTGTGACAGGGAGGTCCCGTGGGCCTGACCATCTAACTGATGCAGCTGGACACAATCTCATGCGCTCTAGGCCGATAGACAGATACAGTAGGTCCCGTTTAACCAGACCGATAGAATCTGAAGAAACAGCGGGACCCGATAACCATTCATGCATACAGAGCTACTGCCCCTCAGAGCCGAAGCTTTCAGGAAGGGTTTCCGCAGGGTATCTCACGCATACCTCAGGGAACGCAGTGTGCTCAAGCCCACTCCGCGGAGGGGCGATTACTGGTTCGACCATAAGGACAGTGTGACAGGGAGGTCCCGTGGGCCTGACCATCTATCAAGCTGCAGAGTGGAATTAAGGAGTGATGAGCCACTGAACGTCTCAGTGAGAGGAGCTCTAGATCAGAGAGCTCTAGCTCAGAGAATGTGCATGATGGTTGAGGAATGACTCACATCTCAGGAGACCCCTCAGAGTGAGAGATGAGTAGCACGTCCTGGCCATGGCAGCTTCTTGAAGCAAACACCCAGCCAGGAGATCAGGGAGAACGTAACGAGCATGATTCAAGCTCACAGATATAATCTGAAGGCAAAGTCAGAAGAACACTTGGGTCCGGACTGTCAGTAGATAGATCTATGAGACATAAACTAACCAAAAACATAGGTCAGCATGAGAGACTGCAATGCAAGCGCAGGAGGCTCCTGCCTAACCTCGGTCAGGTGGAGGGATGGTGGCATCAGGGGAATTGAAGGGAGGAAGATGAGCTCCCGGACTGCAATATAATTTGGTTATCTGACAAGGACATGATAAAAAATCATCTGTCCAACAACTGCAGACAGATATCCACATTATACAATCCCTATATCAACCAAGATATCCTATAGAGCAGGGGAACACGAGGAACAGGATGAGAACGCTGCTTTTGAACATTGATTTTGAAACTTGTGAATCCATTAGAATCGTTAGAAGACAGAATCGTGATTCATATATGAATAGATTTTTACGTGCACCTCTAGTTTTCTCTTCCTCTTCTCTAAAGCAGCGCAGCATGGCATCGCCCCCTTTGCTGCGTGTTCCCGGAGGCGGGGTTTATGTAAAATTCTGGCGCCCCCTTTGCTGCCTTTTCCCGAGGGCGGGGTTTATCTGGGTTTGTGATGTCACGAACCCGGGAAGTAACTTGTTGTAGTCTCTACCAGCCGTTTTGTAGGCATTAAACTGCCAGAATTTTAAAAGACGATATCTCCGTTTGCAACTAACTTTCAGCTTCGTAGCTTTGCAGATATTGTTGATGATTAAACAGCAACATTACACACTAACTAACATTAAAAAAGTGAAATCGCAATGAACCACCCCTTTAAAAAAATGTAAAAATAAAATAAATAAATAAATCATAATATTATCTGTCAGAAACTTTATCAACCTTGAACAGTAGTATATAACGCTATGAGATCTGTAGAACAAGTAGGTTGCAGAATGGAAAAATTAAAAATAAATAAATGCTAACAGCAGCCATGAAGAAGTCTATGCTATTTCATGAATAATAATTAAAAATAAAAACAACTGATACAATTTTACATTCATTACCTATAGTAATGGTGCAATATGATATAATTAGTGCTGAGCAACGATTACAAATTTTTTGGAGGTTTTTAGAGAGCATTGTTATGCGCAAAATTCAATAATGAATTCAAAAGTACTGTATTACGCACTTTTATTTAAAAAATACTGCGGTATGAACAAAAGTGCAATAACATCTGGTTTGCAAACACGCAAAAATGTTTTTTTTTTTTACAGCAGTACCCTTTACATAGTAGCAGTTAAAATGTTTCTTGTAAATCTCAACTTAAACATTAATGTAATCAAATTGAAATCTCCTTTTCATATAACAGTCTTGACACCATGTCTACACCGGAAGCGAGCGGCGCAACAAAATACTATAGAACCCATTATAATCAGTGATGCTGTCTACCCTGGATGCGGCGCGGCGCGACACGACAAATCATACGTGCCTTCATTGCATCGTCGTTGCGATCCTATACACCGGATGCGGCAGTTGTCACGCTGCAACGCAACAGCTAAAGTCTGTCTACAATGACTGGACGCGTCACGTGACAAAGCGACCACAGCAAATTATTTGAATTTTGTGTCAGTACGTCATAGATAGAACGAGGCAGCAGTTTACGGTCAGGGATTTGTCGTGTCGCGCTGCATCCAGTGTAGACCGCATCACTGATTATAATCGGTTCTGTAGTAGGCTATTTTGTCGCACCGCGCCGCTCGCGTCCAGTGTAGACACGGTGTTAGGCCCACCCCAAATGCTCTCATTGGTTGAGACGTGTGATGACGCCCATCCCAAACCAGTACTGATCAACATCCCAACCCTCCTGTGACCCATGGTTTGTCTGTATGTGTTTTCAGAGCCAGTGAGCAACAGACTTTCAAAATAATAATAATATTAATAATAATAATAAAAACTGCGTTAATACACGATCAAATAATTGTCGGCGTTAGTTAATTAATGCATTAACGCCATAATAACGTGTTAACTTGCCCAGCCCTAGATATAATTTAACAATGCTCATTACTCCAAAACAGAGAAAACATCTTTCACAAACATCTACATGTCTGTCTCTTTTATAGTGTTTAGTGTGTATAATGAGTTGTATGTGGGGTTATTATAGCACAATTCTTAACCCCACCCCAGACATCACAAGTTTTCAAACACTTGCTACGGCCATGAGTGTATGCCTGCCCTTAGGTGGATAGATTCTGAGTATGAGCTAATGTGGTTCAAAGGAATATTTTTTTGCTTTAGTTGTGGGAGTTCACAAGTTTGAATCTCTCTTCACAGTTTTTTTTTTTAAGAAACTTTAAAAAAAACGTCTTTTTTTATGTCTGTAGACGTTTGTTGGTTCCAATAGATTTTTGGTTTCACTGGAAAATCTGTGTTTGTGACAGTTGTGAGACTGGATCCACCAGTGTCTATTGGGAAGGATATTGTAAAAAAAAAAAGAGGCACTTACTCCACTTCACTTTACTAACCTCACTATGCACTTATTTCTACATATCTTCATAGTCCAGGTGATATGTTAAAATAATGTTCACTTTTTCATAAAAGCATGAAACTTGGTACAATTGTATAGTTTGTGGCCCTAAACATTTTCAGAAATGGAGCCATCGCAGAAACACTTCGTGGTTGCCATGGTGACCATTTTACTATCCGCCATAACCAAATTATGTATTTTGTGTCATATCTGCTGAACCAAACATGATAACGCCATTTTGGAGAGTATCCACTGAACGTAAACTGCGTTTAAAATCATTTTTATTGCATAGGGAAGAGTGGGTTGAGTATTTCCAATTATTAGAAATGAGAAGACCAGTACCCTTCCAACCTGACGGGGGGTGTGAGAGAAAGTGAAGTTGTTAGAGAGAACAGCAGGGGTTGCGGAGTCTTCTGTACGAATCCAGATCTCAGTCAAGCCCAAGATACTAAGAGTAGACTGAGAAGCAATGGCCAGAATGAAGTTTGTTGACAGCTGACTGACAATTTCAGAGACCCACAGAAAATGACAGATGTGCAGATAGGACGCAGCTTAGCAAAATTGTGTTGCCGTCTGCGTGTGATGTTAGAGCATTGTTGAGAGAGAACAAGAATGTATTGGAAACATACTACCTCCTACCCTGACTCTGCTTGAGATGTAAGGAAAAATACACTTACTTGAGATTATATATTTTTTTACATTTCTGAAATAAATGATTATATTCTTGAAAATAATATTTTATTGTACTATTGAATAAAATATTAGTTAAGCTGGTGTGTGGTGGGCGTTCTGGCGCAATATGGCTGCTGTCGCATCATCCAGGTGGATGCTGCACATTGGTGGTGTTTGAGGAGACCCCCCCCTCCATGTAAAGTGCTTTGAGTACCCAGAAAAGTGCTATATAAATGTAACGAATTAATAATTAATTAATTAAAACATTCTTTTATTGTACTATTGAATAAAATATTAGTTAATTATCAAAGATAGAAAACATAATAGCCATAATATGGACTTTTGTAAATGCTGTGATGCTCAGATACTGTTATTTCCTTCTCACATTGCTGATTTCACCATTAACTCTTCACCTGAACAGTTTATGTTTTTGTATATGCTATCATTGTAATCATTGACCATCAAAACATAGGGGTAGACATCACCTTTTCTGTGTTATCATGTTTGGTTCAGGAGATATGACACAAAATACATAATTTGGTTATGGCGGAAAGTAAAATGGTCGCCATGGTAACCACAAGGTGTTTTTGCAATGGCTCCATTTCTGAAAATGTTCAGGGCCCTAAACTGTGCAATTGTACCAAGTTTCATGCTTTTATGAAAAAGTGAACATATCGCCTCAAATTTTGCACATATCACCTGGACTATCATTGATTTTGAAAGTTTAATTATTGATTTTTGGGAGACCTGTTTCACAAAACACTTTCAAAGTGAAATATATATTAAATGGCACTGAAAGCACATTCAGTTTTATCTGAATCGTGATCTGGCAACATTTTATTATGTTGGTTATAATAATATAATGCTCAAGCTTAAGTTTAGCCCAGCACACAACATTGTTTTGGAGGTTTAAAAAATTTGCTAAATATGTGTCATAAAATCTTATCAGGTTGTAACTGTATCCTTATGCATTTTGTTTTCATTTTTAGGTTGAGTGTTAAAAATGACTGTGAATGCTAAACGAACCAGGACTAAATGTATATGCACTATGTAGAAGTGTTTTGAGGTCATAACAGTATTGTGCAAGGAACTGCACAAAAGTACTGTAAGTCTTTATTAATCGATAATCTACCCTGTAGTCACAATTTGTGTAAAGAGGAATAAGTTGTTGGGGTTCTGCCACTAGTGTTCATTTTAGTTGGGAATTGCAGTGAATTGCAGTATGCATAGGCATGTCTTTGGAGTTTTGTAAGTAGAAGCACATTTTCCCAATGAGCCTATGCTGAAGACCAGGACTAAATGTATATGCACTATGTAGAAGTGTTTTGAGGTCATAACAGTATTGTGCAAGGAACTGCACAAAAGTACTGTAAGTCTTTATTAATCGATAATCTACCCTGTAGTCACAATTTGTGTAAAGAGGAATAAGTTGTTGGGGTTCTGCCACTAGTGTTCATTTTAGTTGGGAATTGCAGTGAATTGCAGAATTGGAGTTTTGTAAGTAGAAGCACATTTTCCCAATGAGCCTATGCTGAATTAATTAACCATTCTTTTAAGGAAATGTGATTATTACTGCTTTCATGATTTTCATTTATATTCTGCACATGGCTGATCCTCCTCATGTTCTGTCAGAAGAAATAACCTGCCCATCTGCCTGTCAAACCACACTCATCCCTCTGTCCTCCACTTTAATGCACCCATTCACTAGACATCATCTCCTGTGAGGCAGCCATAAGCTCTGTCCAGCTGTTTCACACTTCCCTTCAGATTTTGGACAGCCTGTTCGTGCTAATGTAAAGCCAGTGTGGAGTTCCTGAGCATAGCTAAGCTCCAGACATGATGTTCACGGGCACACTGACCTGATCAGCAACCAAAACAGAAGGCTCTGTGCATCTGTGCTATTTTCGTGAACTTTTGCTCCTTTTTCCCTCTGGCCACTGTAAGCTTTCTCTGGCTTATGACAGGATAAGAAAGGTGTCTCCAGAGAAACAGTGAAATATTCAAAAGTCTCTCTATAATGATAGAGGACAGCCAGAGGAACGTAAAGCAGCTGCTGTCTCATCAAATTCACTGTCAATAGATTCTCCCAGCTGCCCTTCTGATGTACTAGACATCAATCAGCTCACCATTAAGGAATGAAACTTTGGATACTTTCACAGAAAGCTTTGCTCCATTCATCACAAAAGCTGACAGATATAAAAGACACCACTGCCTCCACTATTCTTAAAGGATGATTTTTATGTCTTAATTAGTCTGAGTTAAAGGAATGGGTTTCAAGGGAAAATGAAAATTTTGTCATTGCTTCTGTTTCACCGTTATGTCGTTCCAAACCCATACAGCTATCTTTGTTCTGCAAATGTTTTTAAGAATGTCCACACTTCTCTTGTACTTACATATGACATATTGTTAAAAAAAAATTACAAAAAGCACCCTAAAAGTACCATAGCCTGTAAGTAGTTTATAAATCACTTTATTCACATATATTATATAAAGACTATAAAGATAAAACCCTCAAACAAAGCTACAGTATATGATTTTGCCAGTATGAATTTTTTTAGGGCCCGAACACCGATGGTGCGAGGACCCTATTGGAATTGCTCTTCTTCTTCTTCTTCTTCTTCTCCAAAATGAATCACATTTGAGGGCCTAAACATGCTAAAAACTCATTAAACTTTTCACACGCTCCAGGAGTGGCGAAAATGTACATCTGATATGGGTTTCAGAAGTGGGTGTGGCAAAATGGCTCAATAGTGCCACCTATAAAATTTAAACAAAGTGCCTCTTGGGCTACGTTTCACATACATGTACAAAATTTGGTAGACACATGTAACACACCAATACCTACAAAAAAGTATCCTGGTAAGAATTCCGAAACCCAACAGGAAGTCTGTTATTTTTTATTTTCTCTGCAAGTTTTGTGCCATTTTCAGGCATTTAAACAAACTCTTCCTAGAGATGTAAACAGATCAATGCCAAATTTGGTTAGTGTAATCTAAAGCCCTTTGTGACGTCAAATTGCGAAGATCTTGAGTTTTCGTTGAAGGGCATCTGTGATGGCCAGAAAAAAAAGTGATTTTTCGCCATGGAATTGGAAGTTGTTATAATTCAGGCAGACATGTTCAAACTTCAAACTTCACATGTTTGATAAGAGTTCTGTCCTGATCACATACCCATACCCATATTCAGTTATAATCATAACGCCACCTGCTGGCAACAGTAAGAGACATGTTTTACGCTCCAACAAACTCCTCCTAGAGATTTAATGACATCAACATTATATTTGGAATGGGTTTCAAGGGAAAATGAAAATTTTGTCATTGCTTCTGTTTCACCGTTATGTCGTTCCAAACCCATACAGCTATCTTTGTTCTGCAAATGTTTTTAAGAATGTCCACACTTCTCTTGTACTTACATATGACATATTGTTAAAAAAAAATAATTACAAAAAGCACCCTAAAAGTACCATAGCCTGTAAGTAGTTTATAAATCACTTTATTCACATATATTATATAAAGACTATAAAGATAAAACCCTCAAACAAAGCTACAGTATATGATTTTGCCAGTATGAATTTTTTTAGGGCCCGAACACCGATGGTGCGAGGACCCTATTGGAATTGCTCTTCTTCTTCTTCTTCTTCTTCTCCAAAATGAATCACATTTGAGGGCCTAAACATGCTAAAAACTCATTAAACTTTTCACATGCTCCAGGAGTGGCGAAAATGTACATCTGATATGGGTTTCAGAAGTGGGTGTGGCAAAATGGCTCAATAGTGCCACCTATAAAATTTAAACAAAGTGCCTCTTGGGCTACGTTTCACATACATGTACAAAATTTGGTAGACACATGTAACACACCAATACCTACAAAAAAGTATCCTGGTAAGAATTCCGAAACCCAACAGGAAGTCTGTTATTTTTTATTTTCTCTGCAAGTTTTGTGGCATTTTCAGGCATTTAAAACAAACTCTTCCTAGAGATGTAAACAGATCAATGCCAAATTTGGTTAGTGTAATCTAAAGCCCTTTGTGACGTTAAATTGCGAAGATCTTGAGTTTTCGTTGAAGGGCATCTGTGATGGCCAGAAAAAAAAGTGATGTTTCGCCATGGAATTGGAAGTTGTTATAATTCAGGCAGACATGTTCAAACTTCAAACTTCACATGTTTGATAAGAGTTCTGTCCTGATCACATACCCATACCCATATTCAGTTATAATCATAACGCCACCTGCTGGCAACAGTAAGAGACATGTTTTACGCTCCAAAAACGCAAACTCACAACCGGGGTCTTTTATTGTGGCTATATTCAGTTATAATCATAACGCCACCTGCTGGCAACAGTAAGAGACATGTTTTACGCTCCAACAAACTCCTCCTAGAGATTTAATGACATCAACATTATATTTGGTCAGTTTCCTCTAAAGGTCTTGGTGATGCTAAATTGCGACGATCTTGAGTTTTCGTTGAAGGGTGTGACCCTTGGCGGCCTGACAAATTTCGATGTTTAGCCATGGAAAAGGAAGTTGTTGTAACTCAGCCATACAATGTCTGATCTGCCCCAAATTTTACACTTTTGATAAGAGTCCTGGCCTGAACACATCTAAAGGCCAATATTCTGTTAGAATCATAGCACCACCTTTGAAAAATGGGGGCAAAAACAAAAGTGTTGCGTTTATAATTTTTTTTCAGTATATATATTTTTATATTACTTTTTAATTAACGCAGTATTTCATGTTAAAATAGAGTCAATACCTTTAAAATCCCATTTTTGAAGCCTGATTAGTGCCATCTGGTAGGAGTAAAATAAGAAAAACAATTCCATGGTTTAGCCCATAGATTCCTATATAGCTCTATATAAAAGGCCTATAAATGATCTTATTGTTTTTAGACATAAATACTCATTTTTATTAAGTTTTGATAAGAGTCCTGGCCTGAACACATCTAAAGGCCAATATTCTGTTATAACCATAGCGCCACCTGCTGGCAACAGGAAATGACTTGTTTTACACTAACTTAAACATGCAATGTCCAATCTGCACTAGACTTCACACATTTTGTAAGAGTCCTGGCCAGAAGACATCTAAAGGCCAATATACAGTTTTAATCATAGCGCCACCTGTTGGCAACAGGATATGTCATGTTTTAAACTAACTCAAACATACCATGTTCAATCTGCACCAAACTTCATATGTTTGATCAAAGTCATGGCTTGAAGACATCTACATGCCAATATTCAGTTATAGTCATAGCACCACCAGCTGGCAGCAGGAAGTTTGGCACATATAAATTACTTTGACATATTCCTCCTATATTTACCACTTTAAATGCATATTGCTGACCGTTTGCTGGTTTCCCAGTGAACCCAGGTGCAAGGGCCCTTTCACAACACTCCTTGAAGCTTTAATTAGTGTTCATGTATTTTAAAGTTTGGTTCTACCACACATACATTTACTTATGTTTAAATAATACATAAAACAGAATAATAATAATAATTAAAAAAATAATAAAAAATCAATGTTATTGAATTCATGGAATTAATTGGTACATAATTGTGTATGGTTGCAGAGTTTTCATTCATATTAGTTTAAAACCCTCTGGTGCTCCTCATTTGGGAGTCACACTTGTGATCTTCACGATCAAAAGTGACTGGACACCTAATATTTTAATGCCCTCCCCCTCCCTCAGTACTAATTAATATTTATGCAATAAGTCAAACCTGAACACAGAAAAAAACATTTGTTAAACAACACATTAAACTTATATAAAAATGTAACAAAAATGAACAGGAATGTTTTATCAAAGCTTAATTCTTCTGGGTCTGATCTGATTTCAGCTTTCTGACTCGTTTTGGCTATTTGGGTATAGCCATACCAATTCATTTGAGTGTGTATAATTGTTTGTGTGTGTGTGAGTGGATGTGTTTTGGATGTTTTGCACTCTTGATGTTTTAAAGTGCAACCCCTTCCTTGCTGTCCACTTTTTTACTGCATTGTAGTTTAATTATTGATTTTATTTTACATATTTGCTGTGTTACATTCACACCAGTTCATAGGTGTGTGTGTGTATAAGTGTGTGTGTACGCGTGTGTGTGTGAGTGGATGTGTTGGTTTTGCACTATTGATGTTTGAGTTTCACCCCGTCATCGGTGTGTACTTTTTTTCTGCATTGTGGCAGATTTGTAGATTGTACACACAAAAAGTATCTGAATGTTTGTGTTTTTGTCGATTTCCCATTAATTTCCTATGGTCTGTCATTTTTGACCGAAGACCACAAGTCTGCCTTTTTTTTTTTACGACCACTTAGCCTGCTCAAATCATGCCCTCAATTTTTTGTGTTCACATTCCAAATGCCATAAAAGTCACCAAGTTTTGTACCATTCTGATGAAGCTGTGATTTTTTAAAGTTCAAAACAGAAAATTTTTCAGTCAAAAGTGACGGAAGAGCACCAGAGGGTAGCTGGGGAATTCAAAAGATTACACATTGCACAAGACTACGCTTTAAATCCGTACAATTAATAACATTTCTGTACTTGTTTAACCATTAATTTTATCTGTGTTCTCAATAATCCACATGAGTGCTTTTTGTGAGAAATAGACACAAATTGAAGCCTTTTTTCAACAATAATTTATGTTTCAGGTGATGTACTGTATGCATTTTATTAAGATATTCACAACTTCATTGAGTAAATCCAGATAAGATTTTCAGTGATTAATAAAAAATTTCTGCTTTGTACCTCACACAAAAATATTTATACCACCAGAGAGGACTGGAAATAAAACACATCATCTTTTGGAATATTTTGGAGCTGCTTTTAGTTTTGTAGCAATAAATAAATTATGGTGATTACACTCACCTGTCTGTTACCTGTTATTTTAGAGTTATATAGCTGTAAAATGCATATTAATTTTGTACATTAAATGTATATTGTACATTTCAGTATCTGTTCGAACAAAAAGAATTTGGCCTAAAACAAGCAAGTCATATAGACTACATTTATGATCCTTTATTTCGCTTTGCCATACTTGGAAAGTCATAAGGATTTGGAAGAATTTGAGAGTGAGTAAACAATGACAACATTTTGAGTGAGCTTTAATAAACATGTATTACACAGCAAGCAAAATGATTAATATAAATACTGACAGGTGTTCAATATTTATTTTAATTGGCATCTTCCTCAAAAGCTTCAAGCATGAAGAAGGACACAGTGAATGCCTGTGGGAGAAAATGCCACACCTGTTGTTTTGATTGCCATGTGGTGACATGAGAGAAAGCTGGACCTACGACAAATTACCCGAGATCCCTGTTGGATTTCATGAATAATATGATAAAGGTATGAATTAGCAATGACGCTTGGCTGGTTGCTGCTGATTGGATTCACTTTTTTTCGGGACAACAAGAAGATAAAAGATTTTCGTGGAAAGGATTGAACCTTAATTGGGCTACTTCCCAATAAGACTTTAAAAGCTATGGAGAAATGTTAATTAATACAGATTTTTTTCCCCTTCTTCTTATTGTTGTGCAGAGGAGTTGTGCCTTAATAAGATAAGGCTCTGATTTTTCAAGTAGAACAAGAAATTAAATAGTGTGCGATGTTTTTGTAGACACTACAAAAAACACTAATGAAGCTAGAAGTTAAGGTTGAGCCCCCTTTTTGTGTGCTTAAAAACAAGCTACAAAAAGTAAACACAGAAAAGATATTCATTGATAAACTAACTGACTGACATTGTTTTTTTTGTTTTTTTAACACTGATGTCTCATTAAATTTTACAAATTTCTGCAATCTCTGGGCAGAAGTTTAGGGAGGAGCCGATAATAATTCCACTTTCTTACTAGAATTGTGGCACATATTTTATCTTACAATTGCTTGCTTTCTTTAAAATTAGCTGTTTTGCTCATTTTGATTGCAGTCTAAAACATTCCTGAGATAGTATTGTTCCTTTGTATTCATGATGTTGCAGAGAGTATTTATAAAACGACACATAGAATAAAACATATTTAGTCATATTTAGTCATTCATGTTTACTTGTATGCAACACAAAATAAATATTCAATAAGAAATCCTAATGAAACACAGTCAATGTTACTTTGTCCTTGCATAACAACACCTAAATAATTGAATGAATATTTAAACAAGGGTGACTGAATAAAAATGACTTCAAAAGTATCTAAATCACTGTCACAGTAGCTAGCAGAGTCATTTTATTAATTATCTGTTTTATCATCTCAGTTTGTGGGATTATCACATCTTCATCATAAAAAAATCTGAGAAGCAGAAAATGTAAGTCTTAATTTGTGCACCTTATAATAATATTATTGCTATCTAGGGGAAGCAACTGAGACTTTATTTATTTATTTATTTTACTTTCTTATGGTTATGTATGAGTAATGTTATTACATGAAAGGTCTTCTTACCTTAATTATTAAAATTGTGTTGTATTGTATACAAACTATTTCTATATGAAGAGTATAAATTACTCCAGGGGGAACTGTACAGAGACAGGAAAAGGATCCTAGGACCTACGTTTTTTCTTAGCTGTACTTTCTTACAATTTAAGGTTACTGACAATATGCTTAATTAAAAAGATAATTTGTTAAGTGACATTGCTTATAATCTTCCCACTTTGATCCTTAGCCCTGTCAGCGCCTCATTTCAGAAAGTCACTGTAAAATTATAGTTAATAAGGACTAATTCAGCACATCAAATGTGAGCCACTTTTCTAATGACGGAGACTTGAATGAAGGTCAAAGCTACTGTGATACTTTAAATTGAATGCATAGTCTGATCAGGATGCGTTTTATAGATTTCCTCATTCAGTGCAATTAAAGTCCATTCCCAGACCAAGATTATTTATTTTTAATTATGAATATGGCTTTGTTAGAGAAACTGCCTTTGCTGTCTACTCTTTACATATATGTATCATCAACTGGGCTCACAATGTATTACTAGCATATCAGATGCTAGTAATACAGTAGCATGCTATGTTTGCGTGTAGTATGCCTCTTTTTGTGCATAAGAAATCATGAAAACTTAAGTTATTTTAATCACTATAACCTTCTACATTTTTTTAGATTTTCAAAAAATAATATATATATATATATCATTCTGTATGATTTCTAAGCTGTTTTCCTCATGGTGACCAATATAGGCCCCCATAATGTAGGGAATACCTGGTACATACACACACTTTATATTAAATAGTCCATTTGAATTAGGCTGTTTTGATCACCATGTTTTTATATTGAAGGAATTATAGTCATTTTCTTAGTTCTGCCATCTTGGATTACATTTTTCACTCAGCTAATTTGCAACTCATTCTAGTATTTTGTTCCCCTGCAGTGCTAATTTAGACACCAAAACAAGGTGTTCTAGTATCATTATGCTGCAAAATCTTTGGAACAGCCTTTGTGTTGAGTGTGTGCCTATATGTAGGAAGCCCACTGTGTTGCCTTGCTATTCTTTTTTATAACAGAATATGTAATATCCCATACCTTGAAGCTGTGGGTGGAAATACGACCATCTTGACATTTGACTTGCCTATTTCTGGGCAAAAAAACTAGAGAGAGAGAAAAAAAATACTGTCTGTCATCACTGATGTTAGAGAAACTTTCTTGCCGTGAGTTTGGGCTGCTTCAGGGTGGCATGCAGTCGCACAATGTGTCATCACTTACATCTCTGATGTCTTCCCCTAATTAACCAGAGCAATCTACAGCAGACACACACACACACAGTTGTCTGCCTGTCTCTAATGACGTCATGGAAGATAAGTGGAATTAGATTCTCAGTTTAGAGATTTTCAGAGTATGCATGGCACATCAACACATACACACTTTTACTCGTTTCTCTGCACCTCTCTGTCTCTCCGCTTTTTTTCCGGTTTCACAAAACACATCAGCGAAACACGCTGTCCTCTTCTTATTTTCTCACTATGTGTCCTCTCTCCTCTCACACATCCACATTCTCCCACCAACCCATACACACATACATGCTGTCTGCCCAAAGCATTTCCAGACACATGATTGTGTCTGTGGTGATATCCGCTGCATCTGTCATGCTAGTTACATATTCAAATGGAACGATTCAATATGCCACCAAAAAAAGATTTTGTTCAGAATGTAGTAATATCATATTACATACTCTGTGCAGTACACTGCCAGTTTTTTTTTTTTATAGGATATGAAAGTATGAGGTATGCATTAGTAAATATTTCAAACAGTAGTGTGCTACAATTACGCCATGTGTAGTACTTTATGCACATTTCTTAATTAAACATGCTTATTATGTTCATGTCTGATTAATAAATAATGGAAATCTCTCCATTAGCAATCTCAGTAGCAGTTGTTGCTTGGCATGCAGGTCCCCTGGAAGTATGCGGCATGCTTACTGACATAATTTCAAATTGACTGAGCCACAATGCATGTGTACTAGAACAGATACCATAGTCTTAAGCTGTTATGTCAAAGGCAGCAAAGTTGAGTTTTATTGTACAGTCCTGTTCAACATGTACAGTATGTGTGTACTTAATAATTACAGGAGATATTAACACTGAACCTAACCCTAAAACTTAAAGCTGCAGTCCGTAACTTTTGGTGCTCTAGCGGTTAATAAACAGAACTGCATGTGTCTTGCAGAAGAACATTGTAGCCGGAGCTACTTCCCTCTGTTTATGTCTATGACGAATCATGCAGGTACTGGTCTACACCGCAGCGGTACCTACCCGAACCAGTCTAAAATAGTCTGAATATAAACACTTATTAGAGGTGTACCATGGTGATTCAGGACAAGTCAAAAACACGGTTTGTAAAATGGATTCATGGTGTACTAGCTTATTATATATTGTAAATTTTGAACTCAAAAAAGTTATGGACTGCAGCTTTAACGTGCCTCTTATTATGCTTTTTCGAATATTACCTGTCTTGCAGTGGGTAATTTAGCTGTTTGTGAATGTAAAAGGTCTGCAAAGTTTTAAAGTATAAAGTGCACAATAAATAAAGTTTTTGTCTCCCAAAAAAAGACTTGATTCTAAACTGCTGAAAGGAGTAATCAGTAATTATTTTCCTTACTTTAGTTGGTTTGTGTTGTCGACATGTCAAGAAGAGGCTGTTTTCTGCATTGCAAAAGCAAATTCTCTTTGTATACACTTCCAAAGGATGAGGTTGTGAAGAGTCATTGGTTAAAATTACCAATTTTGTGTTTTATATTGTGTACACCCAGTGCAAAGCTGTTGGTCTCCGGCTAACCAAAGGCATCGTTACTATCAATACAGTGTTTACAATCACTGATGATTGAGGAAGCTTCCGGAACTGAAGTTCAGATGATAATGGGTGTTTCATTTCTGACATGTGCTGTAAGCGGTAGACCAAACAAAACACACAGTGTCATCTGACCAATCAGAGCAGAGTAGGCTCGCGGAAAGGAGTGATTCAGAGAGACTGAATCTTCATACGGAATATTTTAGACTCTTTGAGAAATTAGGTGATTGTGCAGTGTATATTATGATAAAATGAATGTGTTTTTTGACCTTGGATGTATGTAAACTTGTTGTAGGAGACCTCCAAAACAAAAGTAGGAATCTTTAAAATAGGGGCACTTAAACCCATATTAAGTCCAAATAGTTAGTTTCTGTTACTCATAGTTCCTCATGTCAGTACAATATAATCCATCCATCTGCAAACAGGGAAAATATATAGTTCATGCTTTTACAAGCTTTCCACAAAAAGATTCATATGTTGCTTGCACATAATTAGCTTGTTAGAATAAACAGCTGACTTTGAATTGCAGCCAATGGAGAAAGTCACTTATGCCAGCAATATGGTTTAGTTACTCATATGCTGTATTAACAGGGGCAAACTGTCTATGCTCACCAGCCAATCCTTATCTCTTAGTCCAATCACATGATAACAAGGGCATGTTAAAAATCATATCTGATATTGCTTACATATCATTTAGCACACTGGAAATGAAAGGTCCAGTTGGACACGTTGAATCATGAGATATTCCATGCAGTATTGTGTACTTTTGTCAAATATAGTAGGTCACACAAGTATTCAATACTGATAATTTGCAAATATACTGTGAAAACTGTTATGTAAACTGTTAGTATGGTAGTCTGCACAAAAAAAAAACAACAACAAAAAACACTACACTGGTTAGTGTTCTCAGACCAAAACTTATCACCACACCACAAGTATTTAAACCACAGTTCATTTTTTAGTTTTACTCTGCCTTGAACTAATTTCATGGCTGATCTGCTCAGCTTTCCAACACAACAGGCCAATTTTTCCTAGACAAGAGAACCCTGCTCTGAGTGCCCACAGAGAGAGACTTGGGGTTTCAGCCAGTATTGTCCCCATTTAACGGGTCAAGAGCAAATTAAAATATGCAGTAAGCCCTCCATGCAACCACTAATTAAAACTTAATATAGGTTTTAATATTCATAAGCGTCCTTGGAAGTGATTCTGTAGGTAAATGCATGCTTCTTCACTCCAATGATCTTACATAAAGTCACAAACACTGACTCACACATGGATATGCTGGGAAGGGCAGGGAAGCATTATATTTTAAAGAGAGGAATCATGGTATCAAAACCACTCAGTTCAATAAGAAATGGAGTGGCTGCTGCTGCATTTGAGCCCACTGAGATGAAGACCGTTGTATTGACAGTATCGCCACTTGTTTTCTCATGGATGAAGACATTTTAGAAATCTTTTCTGGCCATCTGGTAAAGCCAGCCTATGGATACTGCAGTAATACTGATCACATGTATAAAGAATCATATGTATTTATTTCTTCTTTACAATGTTTACAACAAAATTGTGCTGCTAAATCAGTTTTGCTGCTTGGAACTCAGTTTTTAGTTCTAAGAATGTGTAAAAAATAAATATGTAAAATATATACTGTATATAATACACCACTACTATACCGTTACACGTCATCATACGTCATCTAGCTCCTGCAATACACACACCTATACTGGCATGCTGGTGTGCATTAGAGCCTTACCGTTCTATATTAATGCGCTGCTTAACACACACACACACACACACACACACACAC
>NW_015662582.1:751808-752104 GCF_001515625.1 Sinocyclocheilus rhinocerous | reverse complement strand
CGGAGATCGCGCAGCTCACACATCCAGGAGAAAATAAACTTGTCAACGCTGCACCACGACTTTTATTAATAACAGTTTAAATACTGAATCGCTACATTAAATTTATCAGCAACGAGAGGATAAAATCACGGTTTTGAAGAAAACTCACTCTCGAATTGGCAATAGGTATTTGAGAAAAAAGTTTAGCGAATTCTAATTATTGGGGGGGACTAGCCCCCCTCAATGTCTATGGTGGTTATCGCCCTGATCAGACATGCAAATATATAAAACATAATAATAATAATAATAATAATAAT
>NW_015662582.1:739420-751783 GCF_001515625.1 Sinocyclocheilus rhinocerous | reverse complement strand
TATTTGAGAAAAGGGTTTAGCGATTTATAATTATTGGGGGGACTAGCCCCCCTCAATGTCTATGGTGGTTATCGCCCTGATCAGACATGCAAATATATAAAACATATAACATAATAATAATAATAATAATAAATTATGCATTTAGCAGACACTTTTATCCAAAGTGACTTACAGTGCATTCAGGCTATACATTTTTTACCAGTATATGTGTTCCCTGGGAATCGAACCCACAACTTTTTGCGCTGATAATGCAATGCTCTACCACTGAGCCACAGGAATACACATTCCTTTCCATTCATTAACATGAACTCACGATTGAATGTAACATACAACAAATGATTACTTTTCATTAAAATCTTTATTAATGCCAAAAATGCTTACATTTATGTGTCTTTTTGTTCGCTCGGGCAGCCATGTTGCCGCTGTAGCCGGTTTACGCTGAGATAATTCATACCCCTTCGTTTGAAGTGTGGAAGTGTGGCCCTTCCCCTTACCCCTACCCCTCCAACCAAAAGAGAATCGAGACACCCCTACCCCTTCACGTGAACACGCAAAACAGAGGGGTAGGGCTAAGGGGTAGAAATGGGATTGGGCCTAAGTGTGTCCTTACCATTAACATTGTAATTATTTATTGACCTGTGTGCAGTATATTTCATTGGTGTATATGTTTCTCTTCAAAACAGTCTCTTCACAAAGCACAAACAAACTTTGATCAAACTGTTGCAATAAAGATTATGATGATTTTATCAGGGACCTTGTTGAAAATAAACTGCATCTGTTTGTTTCTAATGCTGAAATTCTTCAGGGCTGCAGGTAGACAAGTATACAGTACATTAAATATGTAAATACTGTGAGTTCTACTTTAAATTTAATTGTTTGTTAATTCCAGTCCAGCCTGAAATAGTAATATTGACCAATGCCATTAGTTTGGAGCAGGATGTCCTGTTTGTCCAACCAATGGAAGATGGCCAGATCATTTGGGAAACCTCTTGGAAAACTCATTATTTCTAAATAAAGATATCAAGTAATTTCTAAAATTAATTATTTCCTAATGTCTTATTAAATTGTATGGCCTTTGATTGGTTATGTCTTTATCTTGATTAATTATGATATGCTTTGATCGTAATTAGCATTTTTATGCATTCATGTACAGGTAGTTGAATGTAAGTGCACAATGAGGAAAATGACACATTTGCATAAAATGAATATACGTTGCTTAATGCCAGAGCACAATGCAGATAATTAAGAGCGGAAGCTGTTGTGTTACAGAAAGGCATATTTAAAACCCAGACTGATGAAGCTCTTGACGTTTCGGTTCAATTATTTTGTGTCTGATAGCATTGATTAATGAGGATGACGAAACCATTGCACAAATCATGTTTACTTTCTGTGGAGTGGAACTAAGTTTCATAAGACTTCTTTGTGGAGTTGAAAAGTAAAATCCATATGGCATTAGAACAAGATAAATCAGGATTAAACATATCTTTCCGAGGTGTAATTAAAGCCTTGAGTATTGTTTTCACGCTATAATTCTAATACTGTATTCTTGGCAAGGAACTGTACAAAGGTTCTTCCTTCTGAAGGAAGGTACAAGCGTGTACTTAGGAGTAAATAAATAAGCTTAAAAAAAGAACTTGAGAGAGGCAGTGCACATTCCAAAGTGCATTAATATGCATTTATTCAGTGGGTGGTGCACAGAGAGAGAGGGAAAAGGGCTCAGTGATTATAAACTAATGGCTATTTGCACTGAGGCACATACTATTTTTTTCTTCCTATTATATTAGTCAGCAAGAGGAAATGTCACTCTTTCTCAACAGCTAATTTGTTGATTTCTCCTCAGGAAGACAAGAAAAACAAACCCTTGCATCCACACCCAAAAATAAACTTTACACAAATATGCAAATGCAGACACAAATTCTTGGGCCACATATAATAAGCATTTGTGTGTGTGTGTGTGTGTGTGTGTGTAAACATACCATTTTATGTCAAAAATCCAGTGTTGAATTTATCCTCAGCACAAACCCAAAGAGCAACCTCAAGCTGGCTCCGATCAGTTTCTCTGTTGGCCAACTACCATCCATCCTCTGACCCTACCATCACATGGACAGATTGGAGACCAATTGCTGACACAAGTTCTGTCCAGATGGCATTTAATTGGTCACCAGGAATAACTAAAACATTGTTGAATACTGAATGGCTTAGCAAGCATTAACACGAAACCCCTTTTTAAAAATGAATCCAAACTAAATTATACAACCTGGTTTATAAAAATAAATAAATCATAATAATAATAATAATAATAATAATAAATAAACAAATAACATTTAATTTAAATATTCATGAAGGTGAATGTAATTCCCAAAGTCTGATGAACCTGTTGTATTTGCTACAAAAAGTCTGTTGCTTTGCTGGGCTCTAAAAACAGATCAAAGATACAGATAGACAATAAGCTACAGACACACACACACACACACACACACATACATGCACACTGATTAGTAAGACCATTATCCCCTAACCTCCCACTTTTAAGTTTGTAATCACTAACGTGTAAGTGCACTGGCAAAAAAAATAAAAATAAAAAACAATCACATGCTTCCCACATGCACAGGTCATTATTGTCATGTGATGTTTACTGAATCCACAGAGAGACCCTTAAAGCCTCTCCACTGATTGGGTAGACTGAATTTCAAGGGTTATTTTCTTTCTTTCTTTCTTTCTTTCTCCTTGCTAATTAAAAGGCAATCATTGTAGCATTGCCAGAAATCGTATGTATGCACTTGTATAGATGTATCCACTTTATCACTCCTAAAGACTGATATACATTGTACATTACTGAAATGATTTATAAGACGATTAAAATGTCACATTCCTAAAATTCCTCATGAAATATAAATGCAAACAGATAGCATACCTCAGATAATCGGATACTTAAAGTAAATTGAGTCTCTGCAGTTTTTGACTATAGAATAGGGCTGCACAATAAATCGCATGCGATATTTAATGCGCATCTGGTCAGTAAAGCCCGTTCTGTGATCAGCGATAAATCTCCATCACGTGCATGCTTTCACATGGAGCAGCATTGTTTCACACAGAGCCGTTGTTCACTGACAAGCTGCGCAAAACCACGTTCATATATGATCGTGGTTTTACGCAACTTGTCAGTGAATAATGGCTCTGTGTAGTAAATGCTGCTTCATGTGAAAGCACGCACGTGATGGAGATTTACCGCTGATTACTGAAGCGGCTTTACTGACAAGATGCGCATTAAATATCGCATGCGATTTATCGTGCAGCCCTACTATAGAACACAATTTTTACCAATGTTATGATCAATACATGTAAGATTACTGTTTTATCTCTATCACAATCTCCAGATTGGTTTGTCTACTTTCTCGGCAGTGGGCAGAACAAGAACTGCCCTTCATTTCAGTCATACCTTACAGTTTGAAACTTTCTTAAAAGAGAGCAGTGTTGCTTATTTCATCTTTTGTAAATGCACCATTATTGAACTTATCATGGATGAACTTACCGGGTTACTGGGTTAATATTAAGAGCAATGATAAGAAACAAAGGCATCTGCAGAATTTCATCTGAGGGTATGCACCAATATCTGACCAAGTAGTGTACCCATACTGTGTAGGGGCTACTGGAGTGTGTTCCTGCAGCTAAAAAAAATTTATTCGAGCGGCGAAGGACTGTTTTACCATTTCTGAGATGCCTGAGTTATCATACTACAGTGGTATTCATAAGATTGAGGGTGTTTTTACCCATCTCGATATTATAATGGGGTTGTTTCTCAGAAGAAAAAAAAAAAAAAAGAAGAAAAAGAAAAGAAACCACAGCAACACCAAACACTTCAATTCAGATTTGAGAGAAGCATTTTCTTTAGTATGTGTAGCATTTGTGTACTGTAGCTATTGGCGAATACAATTCTGTAAGTGCATTATTGTACTAATGCAAAAATGCAAGACTTTCAGTATGAACGACTCCTTATTAAAGTACTAAATTTACCACTCAAAAAAAAAAGTAAATAGGTAAATAAAATATTAACTTTATCAAGTATGTCTGTTCTAAAGTAAGCGGTTTTGCTGGGTTTGAAGAAACCCCTCCAAATAATTCAGTGAGAAATCAGTCAGAATGTTTTAAAATTTAATCTACATTGTTTTACAAACCTTTTTGTCCAAATCACGGGAGACAACTGAAATGATTCATGAAAGATTCATTAAGACCCCCCCCAATTATTCTTATTTTTTATGAACACAGAAATTCTGTTTACACACATTTTGTCTATTTTCTGACTGCTGTGCAGTAATTTGAATGGTTTCCCCCCCATTGACAGTCTGTTATTGTGGTATCATCTATTTTAGCTTGCCCTTAAACTGCATGCAAAAATGAAACAAACTGGTTGTTCAGTTTGTATGGATGACAGCCTCTTGTTTAGGTGGGCAGTTCATGACCAGGATACACTACAGCAGTGTTTCCCAACCGGGGTGCCGCGGCACCCTGGGGTGCCGTCTGTCGAGAGCAGGGGTGCCGTGTAAAAAATCCTTTTTTAATATTTTTAAATTGCTAAAATGTTCAAAAAAGCATCTATTATATAATATCCATTTCTGATGTCAACAATAATTAGAGATGCACCGAAATTTCGGCTGCTGAATTAGTTCACTGCTCAGGTTTTACTTTCACGTGGTGTAACGCTCTGCGTATTATCCCGCTCTATGCGTGTGTGCTCCGCTCAGTCGCTCACGGCCCATGTGAGTGCTCCACTCATATACCGTTCATGCTCATCGGAACAGCAAAGTCCACTCAAAAATTGAGCCGACAGGAAACATCGATGTAGTTCAGTATTGTTTCTGTCTGCAATAGCCCTACTGTGTTGTAACAAGGTGTGGTAAATCCCTCTCATTCATTGATCTGCTAACCGCTATGTTATGCTCGCGTGTTCTGATAATAATAGCTTTCTAGGACTAAACATTATTTGGATAATTGGTAAAAAAAAAAAAAAATTTTTAATTCGAAGGCCTGTCGTTATTTATTTTTTTTGTGCTATCATTATTAATTTCTTTATTTCTTATTTTATTACTGACTGCTTACTTGTCATTTTTTATTCAATTCAAATTTTTAAATTAAGCTATCTCGTGCTACTGCAACAAAATTACCGTAAACATTATTTAATTACCATTATAACTAGCTATCTCACAATGTTTACATATGAATAAAGGCCTACATTAAAATCTGTCATATAAATTGGTCTTTTCATTAGAAATTAGCCTACTGATTGCCACCATTGATGGACAATTTTTTTTTAATAATATTCAAAATATCTGTATGACATTATATTCTGCAGTTCTTCCCTGTTGTACCGAATATCTATACTTTTCAAATTATCATATCGAAGTTAGAAATTCAAATATTGTGACAAAATTAATTTTGTAGGGTGCCACAAGTTTGTTAATTTCCAAAGGGTGCCGCGACTAAAAAAAGGTTGGGAAACACTGCACTACAGCATAGACCAGGCTGTTAGTCAAAACTTTGCTATGCTAGATTACACTGTGTGTCCAAACCTATACTTTACTAAACTTTTGGAACTTTATATCGCAACTTCATGTTAAAGCTGCAGTCCATAAATTTTGCCTCTTTGTCGCCATCTCTGTTTGAAAACCTGGAATTGCAGCTGGGTGCGGAATTATCTAGCTTGCGTGGGTTGTGAGTCGGCACGGCTCAAGCACGGATGAATCGAATGTTCTGAAGAGTATGTGTGGCAGTCAGTCATCGCACCGGTGTGGATATTTACTGTACTTCGCAATCACAGATTCTAGCCTACGTCTTGGAATATGGCCCAAATAAGAATTTTCACCGTGTATTGCCATCTGAACAAGTAAGTAACAAGTCTGCCATGTTTGTTCTGACCAACTGAGGAAAAAAGCATTACCATAAATCTCGCTACCAATGGTGATTAAATCTGAAGATCGGTTAGCTCATATCACATCAAACCGTTCAAATTATTATTATTGTTATACTTTATTCTCAAATGATTAATGTTAACAGCATCACCATTGGTGACTAATAGTATAGTGTGTATTAGCGTGTCAATTTCTGCACAGTCTAATCTAATTTTCATACTCTTCGAATTTCATTTAAAGAAATTATTTTAACCCAAAATGCAAATTCAAAAAAAAGTTACGGACTGCAGCTTTAAAAATGATGAAGAAATTATTAAATATTAATGTACTTGCTTTCCATTTAATAACATTGCTGTCTTCAGAAAACAATTGAGATATGAAAGATACCACATTTGTGATATTTCTTTCTTATGCGCAATTTGCCCAAGTACTGCACCACACATTATGTTGCCCTTACAGTAAGCTCAATGCTGTTCTGCAAATTCAGTGATCAATATACAGTACGTTTTTTGAAGTATCTTTGCTAAAATGTTTTAATTAGGTTATGAAACGAAAAGCTTTAAATGCATAATGTCAGCTATAGCTGTTTATAGCATGATAAGCTGATTAATGACCTGTGGTATATATTGTGCCATTAAGCCAATAAATCCTGATTATGCTTTTCATTAGCTGTAATAGCAAAGTTGCGGAGAAGAATAGTTTCAACAGATGAGTTTATTTATGTCCTTTTATGTCCTGAGCTGTGTAATTTATATTTGAGAGCAATGCAGTTTGATCTATTAAGGCTTGTTTTGATCTCTATGTTGTTCCCAACAAGGCGCACATGGGGACTGGTTCCAGGGAGTACTTGGAAAGATTCTGATTCTGCTTTCTTGTGATTTACCATTTTTTAAACAGTAAAATATTTTTTTACCTATCTGAGCTAAGTATTTGTTCGTTGATTTCCCCCAAAAAGTGTAAAAATGGCTTTGCTCTGTTTGTCTTGCTTATTGTGCCCAAGAGCAATAAATATATAAGTCCACGTCATGCTAAAAATAAACTATGCTTTTAGCCACAGGTCAAGAGCTGTAGTTCCAAACACAAAACCTTGCAATGCTGTTTGCGAATGTTCGATAGAAACACTAACTCGTTGTTTGGCTGAGAGTGCTTTCAGGAAACGCATCCCAGCCTGACACAGCAACACTGGCTCTATGGTGTGAGTTTTGGTAAGGATTTGGATCTGTTTATCCAACCCGTGGCAATGTTTTAGAAATGAAGTGTTTTAGAAACCTATTGAAATTTTATAATTTTGCAATTCTGTTTGGTAAAATGAGTTATGCAAAAAAATTAAATAAATTTAAATACACACCACTCACTTTTAAGTCTACAAAAAAGAAAACTGTAATATATGAATGTATTAATTTATTTATTCAAGTTTTTTTTTTGAATGCCTTAATGTACTGGAACACTAAAAAAAAAAAAAAAAAAAATTAAAATACACACCACTCACTTTTAAGTATACAAAAAAGAAAACTGTAATATATGAATGTATTAATTTATTTATTCAAGTTTTTTTTTTGAATGCCTTAATGACGTGTCTCTCTAAAGAAATCTAGTTTAATATGAGTTATTTAAAAGAAACACGGTGCAGGTATCAATGACAGGCCTCCGTGTCTACATTGAAAACACTATTAGTAACATCTGAATGTCCTGATGCAGTGGGACTGATTGAGGTCATTGCTTATTTGATAAAGATTTCTTCATTTCCATTTTTAAAACCTTGATTAAAGGAGAGAGATAACAAAGAGAGATGACCTCAGGGGCTCTACTAGTGGTCCAAATAGAAGGAACTCTAAATGAAACTGACTGTCATTCGGTGAGGTTTGCTCTGATGCACAGATCGTGTCTGGGGGCTTTCTTGTGTGATGAAATGGTTGCTGATTGAATCTAGAGTGGGGAAAAGAGCCCACTTTCACCAGCGGGAAGAACATCTATGGAACATTAAAATTGTAGATAGCCTTTCAATGAAGTATAATATTTATAATAGGGTTAGCAGCAGGATGCAGCTTGACTGACCTGGAATAACGTAAGAAATTCAGCAACCTCTGTTAAGGCTTGTTAATTAACTGAAAATGTATGATATTGTTTGCAGTAGAGGCTCACATTCTTGTGTTATTAAATGATTTATCAAACAATTGTTTTATTCAAAATTATATTTAGAAAACAAAACCAACTGCACTTTCATTTTCAATCAAAATAATTCAACGACACTCCACAAACACTGCTGGTTTACTACTCTGTCCTCTGCATTTCACTGCTAGCATGTGGAGCATGATTTCATAGATCTGGTTGTGCATTAATATTTGGGGTTTGAAATTCAGATTTCTTTTGGGTATACATCCATGGTGCGGCGGTGGTGTAGTCAATACTGTATTATCTTCTTTGCGAAATATGAATTCAAATAATCTTTCTGAAATGCTTAAAGAGTGTAAAAAGTGTACCTGGGTTTTCTAATCAACTGCTCATCACAGACAATCGACTCTTATTTGAAATATGTTGAGACACTCCAAAAATGGCATGCATAGGAATATTTATAGTATATAATATTTAATTTTTTACATTAATCCAATATGGATTGGTTTAATCCAATAGCCTAAACAAATAAAATAAAATTGTTTTCAGTGCATGGCATAATTATATTTGTTAGGCTTACCATAGGAAAAAAACTCCTTATTTGACATATATAATCAAACTGGTGATCCAGAGAGAGCAGTTGTCAATTTATATTATGTCTTTTGTTTTTCTTTTTTTAGATTTGATTATGTCTGCATAATAAATCTCTTCAGCAACAAAATTAATTAATTAGTCTGTCCATTGATTGATTGATTTCACTTTTATGCAAACATTCACATTTCACAAAAAAAAAAAAAACAAGTCTAGACATGAAGCTATTGTTTTGAGCAGGGTTGTCCCACCATATGGAAAGACTACCTGATGTGGGATTGTGTTATTTTATTTATTATTATTATATCTTTGCACCACCTGCTGGTGACCTTTGCAGATGTTTATGAACCTAACAGAACCGGTGTATAATTACACAAGAGATAATGATGCAACAAAGCGATACGCAGGTGACAATACATAACTAAGGAAACTAACTAGAACACAAATGCAATGAAACTAAACACAATCCTGACAGCAACAAACACAAGTCCATGCATCAGATTTTCAAATAAATGAATATTTTACAGAATATTGATAAAAGTCTACTTGGTTACAAACTTATAACAAATTATAAATGAACGTAAGGCCAGGCCTAAACACTGTATCTGAAAATAAGACATACAATCTTTCCTCTTTTTTTTTCAGTCTCTGACAATGAAAATGGAAGCTTAAACAGGAAAAACCAAACCACACTCACAAATCAGCACCGGAGGCTGTCAGGACTACCCAACATCTTGAGTAACAATGGAGTCACATTGTGTTAACATGAACTGGATTAGCATATTCTCAGTGTCATGTTCAGAGATCAGCATGCAGGAAACCAGAGGCTCTGTGACAGTTCTGTCATGACATCCATATTAAAACCGTGATGTATTGCAAGAACTCTGTGCTTCTAGCTCTCACGGATATAAACAGGATGGTGTGTGTTTCTTTCCACCGATGTTGCAAATCATACCAGAACATCCTATTACTTTTGATGGACTCTGCAAAAGTACCGTGTTTTATAGGCTGCTTGTATGATTTAGATGGCAGTAGAATGTGAATTAGCTTTAGTCGTACTATTTTGCAATCATTAGAATATGTGTGAAGAGTCCCCAGACATGGTTTCATGTCCAGTTTTCAGTGGTTATAAACTATTGAATCTGATAGTAAAATCAAAGACAGTATGAATTGTAATAGTTGCTGCCTATAACAAAGTAGTCTATGTTCTGCAAAGACTGACGTTCGCTCCGAGTTTGTAGCCATGTTGTCAATAATCAGCTTTCACATTGCTACAGATGGGCAGTATGTGCATGACTTGTGAGAACAGAAGCGTGCAAAAGCGAAAAGTTGTCTAAAATGTACATGAATGTGATACAAGTTTTAATTTGCATTTGGGTGTACATCCACAAACTTCAATCTGAATTAATCCAATGTGATTTCATATTATGAAAATGTTGTTCCTTTTCGAGGAACACTTCATTATGCTGGGCAACACACATTATCTGAGTGTGATTTTCTTGGGATCCTAGTAGCTTATCCGAGTAGTCACCCAGCAATGCAATTCCAGGATCTTTTACCACAGCATTTCCTATTGTTGAAAAGATTACCAGCCATTTTAATAAGATTGAGATTTCGATTGAGGTGTGTACATGAATGATTTATTTATTTATTTTAGTTTGATTGAGCCATCAGTCTGATTATAAATAGATTATTGGGTTCTTGCATGTAATGCAACATCCGTCAGTAAATAATAAGTAAAATTTTACGTCAATAAAATTAAATAAATTTAATTTTTTAAATGTAATTTTGAAGGCAGCATAATTCTTCACTGCCTATGACATCTCATTATTCTGTGCATTCAATTCCATGACAGTTGAGCTAAAAAATAAAATGCCATCTGAGTCAATCAGTTTGTGTGTAAACGTATTTTTTTAAATTACTTAAATAATTTAGTTTTATAGTATTATTTTTATAATTAAAATTTCAATTAGTTTTCACCAAAGCTCTCTCTTTTCTGTTGTAGGTCCTTATAACTTTGTACTGCCTCAGAAGCCTGTACGAAATTAAGCTTCACAAATGCCGTCTGTGAAGTCATTGCCTGGTAGTGCAATGAGGCAACAATTCAGCTGCCTAAGCTCTCGGATGCAGCGTAGCAAAAGTATAGCAACATGTCCAGCCATATGTACCAAAGTATCACGTCATGCTTTTTTTTTTCTATTTTTTTTTCATGGCACTGCACTGAGGAAAGTAGCATTGTGCTAGGAATTGTATGCAAAATAAATACATAAATAAATAAATAAAATGTATTTATTTATTTATTTATTGATAATGACACAATATAATGAGGGGGTTACATTAATTTTTATAAGCATTATTGTACATTGTTCAAGATTCTAAAGGTCAAATGTTAACATTATCTGTGAGCGATTGCTTGACAACTTTCATCACCCTTTCAAAATTCCTCCTCTGACATTAACTATCTGAGATGCGCTGCTGTTTTCTTTGCTTTTGCTTTTTTTTTTTGCCAGTAAGCGTTTTGTTAGCTGTCAGAATGCACTCAGCTTCCTGAGTTAAATGCTCCGTCCTCCCAAGAGAGGAGGAGTGTGGATGCTGGCTTTATTGTTGTTGATAAGTGCCTTCAAAGTCCCATGCATGTCTGGGGCATAAATGTCACCGTTCAGTTTGTCCATCACAAGAGTACTGGACAGAATCAAGACTTGTGCATACCCTACTGCCACTCATAAACTGCTAACTAATGTTTCAATATCTTTCTATATCGGTTTTTGTTACTT
The DNA here is from genome assembly GCF_001515625.1 of Sinocyclocheilus rhinocerous. NCBI lineage: Eukaryota > Metazoa > Chordata > Actinopteri > Cypriniformes > Cyprinidae > Sinocyclocheilus > Sinocyclocheilus rhinocerous. The sequence continues at coordinate 740,400 of NW_015662582.1, read as the reverse complement.
TATCATTTTCTGTTTGTTTGCTCAGTCTACCTGCTCTATCATCTTGGATGCTCATACTCAAGCTGGTATAAAACACATGACATTTGCTTCCATTTAAACATACCAATCAATCAAACAAACAAACACAATTTAAGATTAGTTTATATCAGTACAATTTTAGCTAGCTTGCTATCAACAACTTTATTTTAAGGGTGCGTTCACACTTGTCATGTTTGGTTCAATTAAAACGAACCCTGGTGAGATTGCTCTGTTAGTGCGGTTCATTTGAGCATGTTTGAACGCTGCCATCCGAACCCTGGTGCGCACCAAACAAGCGGACCAAGACCGCTGAAAAGATGGCATTGCAATGTCAGCTTGGCATTGAAAATGGTCAACATGTGACCGAAACGTTTGCCTTGTTTCATTCAGTAAATTGCTTATATTGTTTTCATCTCGCTTGTGACTCTTTGATGTTTGAGTGTGCTGACTTTTTTCAAGCTCTTCACCTTTGGGAAACTTTTTTTTGGTCTATGCACCTCAGTTGTATTATTTTGAGGGCGCGGTGAGTCTCTGGCTGCTTCTCGGCCTTCTTCCAAACAAACTCTGGTGCGGTTCAAATGATGAACGCAACACGGACCAAATACTTCTAAACGAACCAAAAGCAGGAAGTAATGACAAGATGTGACGCTATGTGACATAATTAAAGGATTTGTTTGTCAAAAGACAAAAAGTATGATTGAAACAAAAAAGTAAAAATGATCAAGCTGTCACGCCCCTGGACTCATTGTGTTGTGTTTTCCCTCCCCAGGTGTGCCATGTCATTATTTAGTTAATTAGTCATTCCATACACCTGTGTTCCCCTAATTGCCTAGTGTTTATTAGCCCCAGTCTGTGCTGTCTGTCTTTGTCTGAGATTGAACGTCAAACCCTGTGTTTCCTGTGTTCCTGTCTGCCCCGAGTATTCCCTTGGATATTTGAATTAGAAGACTTTCGTGAGTTTA
>NW_015662582.1:738944-739373 GCF_001515625.1 Sinocyclocheilus rhinocerous | reverse complement strand
TGGAGGATCTCGCCGGATCCACTCCGGACCCAGAGCCCAGCCCACCATCTCCCCGCGGTACGGAGCATCAGCCTGAGCCCACCGATGACGGAGAGCCATTTCCCGCCGCGATCCGCGAGCCAGAGCGAAGCCAAGCGACTGAGCAGAGGATCGCCTTGGAAGTTGAGCCCAACCCGTCAGACCAGGTGCGAGAGCTGGCGACAGTGCCCACCACGAGGGAGCAAGCCATGGACGGCGTGAGCACGGAGAGGAGCTCCGCACCTTGCATCATGGCTGAGGATGAGCGGACTATGGCGGGACATAAGTGCCAAAACAAAGAGGGGAGGGATCCAGCCCCCGAAGCCAGCTCAGAGCGCCCTCCAGTGCTCGCTCCTAGAAAGCGCCCTCCAGTGCCTGCTCCTAGAAAGCGCCCTCCAGTGGCCTCTCCTC
>NW_015662582.1:730462-738722 GCF_001515625.1 Sinocyclocheilus rhinocerous | reverse complement strand
CCCCGGATCCTCGGCATCCCCCTGGCTCGTTGGCTCTCCGTCTCTGCCTCGGGCTCCTCCACCACCTGCTCCGCCTCCGTTGGTCGGTCCCCTGGAGTCGGTGGCCACTCCTCCTCCTCACGTCCTCCTCCTGAGCCTCCTCCCTAGTTCCCACCCACTCCCCTCCCCATGTTGTTTCTACGGTGCGAGGACGCACCTTCCGGGAGGGGGGAGTAATGTCACGCCCCTGGACTCATTGTGTTGTGTTTTCCCTCCCCAGGTGTGCCGTGTTTCCTGTGTTCCTGTCTGCCCCGATTATTCCCTTGGATATTTGAATTAAAAGACTTTCGTGAGTTTAATGCCTTGTCTCCTCGCTCCGTGCCATAGGTGAACCGTGACAGTATCACTATGCCTTTAGGTTCGGTGTCTTTAGGTTCGCTGTCAAAAATGCCAATGTGAACGCTAAGCGGACCAGGACCAAATGTATAATTTTCCTTTTTGGTCCGAACTAAATGAACCAAACGAACAGAACTACAAGTGTGAACACACCCTAAGAAAGCAAGTCTGATTAATGAATTCCATATTTATGAAAAACATTTTAGATGCATTGTCTGGCAGTTCCGTCTTATTATAAATGCTCACCGCACCCTCTCTTACTTATCAGTTCAATATGTTATTGTCCCTGATATTGGGGGGGGAAAAAAACTGCACTCTTGCGCATGTTATATTATTTGTTTATCAACAACCTTTTCAGTATTGACTTTTATGAAGCAAGAATTGTTTGAAAGAAGACATTTGTTGGGCTTGATGCAGTGACAGACACTAAATTCAGTAAACCATTACAATTGTATGGCTACAATTTTATTAATAGTAGTAGTTGTTTTTGTCCTTTTTGCCTCTCAGTCAGGAGACTTAGAAGTTACAGTATCTTATACCCTGCCCTTTCCTATTTTCCTTTTTTAATCTTCTCTGTAACACTGATTGTTTTCATGCCACTTTGTTATTGATTTTTCAATACCATATTGCATGGGCCTGATATGGCACTTTTCCAAGTGCCTCCCACCAAGGGATGGGGGGATTTAATGCTCTTGTCTTGTGGCTTGTAAATTATTTAAGATGTTTTTAGTAATGCTGGCCAATAAACCTGGATGATCACACAGTTGACGTCAGGGAAAGTTCACCCTTTACCCCTCTGACAACAAATAACGAGAAAGACGCTCAGGACTGTAATGGTATAGATGGTACGTTATACTGATGAAAAATTGCATTCTTTTAATGAATCCTAAAATCCACAGCAACCTGCATCTTCTGGAATTTAAGTCTTAATTTATGGTGCTATTGAGTGAGTAAATGCATATGTGCAGACATTCTAAAACATCCCATAAGAAGCTTCCAATTAGAGACAGGGTTTAGTTTGAGCTACTCATCAAAGGGTTCATTAAGGATTAAAATGAGCTGACTGTTAAAGCTGTTTCCTAAGAGATACATGTTCACCACCTCATACAATTAAAATGAAAAATAGTATATTAATTTACACTTGAGAACAGGGATGTGGTGAATACATCATATGCATACAGCAAAGGACTGCTAACACAGTATGATTCAGGGACTGTTATTAAAGCAATAGTTCACCCAAAAATCTCATTCACCCAAAGTCACCATTCTATGACATTTTGGATATTTCCCTCACCTAACACATCTGATCAACTCATCAGCTCATTAGCAGAGACTGCAAGACTTGAATTGTGTGAACAATAAGGGAGACATTGAAAGTTATTTATTTATTTCATTTAATTTTTTTTCTTGTACAAATATTGGATTGTGGCATTGAGTGAAGGATGTGTTTTCTCATGTTTATAAGACATGTGGGTTATCTTGGCCTCTTGAAATTAAAGTTCACTCTATTAGAGGTGCTGCATCTTCTCAGGCATTATCTAAATGTAGAATTTTTGAGGATATTTGTGTTGAGTCAGTTTGGGCCTCTCCGCACACTTTAGTCATATTTTATCGTCTGGATATTTACTTGAATTCCCAGTTTTATCAGTTTGAACAAGTCTCAGTTCATTTTATATCAGTTTTCACAAATGTTTTCACTTTGATAAACCTACAGTATGGCTCTGTGGTATAGTGTTCCTACAGCGTCAGCTATTGACGAAGGATCACGTAAACTTAGGAGAGGGGCATTTCTTTTATGCATAAAAAGCCCTGGTTCCCTGGACACATAACCCATGCATAACTCAAAGTACTTTGTTTCTGCTGCATCTTCCTTTGAAAAGTGATGACATGGTATGTCCTTTTGTCCATTTCAACTAAAGTAAAATCTTAACACTGCAGACACTGCGTTTTCAATTTTGAGGCCTATCCTTGTATTATTATGACTGTGTGAATTCCATGCAGAAATGGCTTGTTCAGGTAAGGACTATTCCCAATGCAGCATGAAAAAGCAAGGTCTTGAAAAAAAAAAAAAAAAAAAAATGGTTTGCTGAGATGGAAGAGCTACACAGAACCCTGATTTTAACATTATCTGTGACTGTGAGCTGGGTTACATCGCCAAAAATCAGTAGCTACCCCCAGTAATGCTCCTGAGGCTGAATGAAAGTGAATACCTGCAGCAAAGTTCCAGTTTCTAAAAGAAAGCTATCTCAAAAGAGTGGAGACAAAGAGAGGACTGATGATTCATGATTTAATGGATTCATGCCCATGATCCTGTAAGGAGTAATGGGTCTCATTCATGAAACATGAGCAGAATTAATTCATCCTTGTAAACCATTCTGCCAACAATTCATTGTGGAAATGCACAAAAGAATGATTTTACAAATGTTTGATTCAGAGGTTTTGCTTGTGTTGTGTGATTGAAGCTTTGACTGTGTAACATTTGATTGATTGATTGATTGATTGATTGATCGATCGATCAATTTGTGTATTTATTTATTTTGCATTGTGCATGCCTATTAATTACTACATCAGTATACGATATTTCAAACAGACAAAGAACTGTATGTTTGTGATCTTATACTCAAATATAATAAACGTAATAATCTCAGAAAAGGCTGTTTGTAGGCACAGGGTGACAAATGGAGATTAATTGAGAAACCATTTATGGCATAATTTTTGAAGACTTTATATAATATTTTAATATTTTATATTCATTGCTGCAGTCTATTTAAAAGTGTTTAATTAATTTGAATGAATTATTAAACATTTAAATATGTAATATATATATAATATACACTAGTCAACATTTGAAGTGGATCAAAACCTTTCATCAAAGTTGTCCTAAAACCAAAATGCATTCTTGTCTTAGGACAACTTAGATTATTTTTTTAACCACTTCAGATGTTGACTACTATATTTAATGCACCAATTATTTAATATTAAAATTATGAAAAAGTGGTTTGAATGAATGATTCAATGACTCATAAGTACTTCACTCATATCATTACTGGATGAATCAGTTTTTTTGAACGAATCTCTTGAATGAATGATTCAATTACATTTTTTTATTTATTTTTTTAACAGTCACTTGTTGCCACCTAGCACTGTTGCCAACTTAGCGACTTTGTTTCTAAATTTAGCGACATTTCAAACTGGCTTTAGCTACTTTCCATTGAAAGAAATTGGCAACACTGCCACCTAGTGGTGAAATGATGCAATCGACACAAACGTTATTTGAAGCGCCAGTTACTTTCAAAAGATGACTTGCTCTATTTTGATCGCTACCATAGACATCAATGTTTATATCCGAACTATAAACTTTTATCCCAGTGTTTCTGTGATAATATGAATGACTGTAAGACAGAAATAATACTGTGTAGTTGAAAAGACTGTTTGTGAAGCTGTTTCTTATCTAAACATGCTAACTGTCTGCTCTCTGTGTTAGCGGCAGCACAAACTTAGATTTTAATGTTCTGGTATGATTTTTTTCAAAGGTTTAACAGATACGGGCAAATTGTTGTCATTTAGAAATTAGATCGCATGGGTGTCTGAATTGAGATCGCAGTCTTTTAACGATTAATTGTGCAGCTCTATTGTCATAGTTCTTCTATGGATTTGGGCATCTCAATTGCTTCTGTCTCTTCACATAATTCCAGAATGACAAAGTGATGGTGATATCAGAGCACTGTGTGGACCATACCATCTGTTGTATTGGACTCCTTGTTTGTGCAAAAAATCTCTGGGTTATTACGAAATAAAAATTTCCTACTGGCACAATAAAGTAAACGATGAAATTAACTGTCTTAAAATATTTGTTTGTTTCGTTGTTTGTTTATTGACTTTTTGAAGCAAATGCCTAAGAAAACAACGTGCCTAAGATTTTTTTCCTAGCACTGCATATGTATGCTATATTTATTTTCTATTATTTCCCCCAAAAATATCTGCACTCTTCATATACCATTATTTAGTAGCCCAGTCGCTTCATGTGATATCTCAGGATACTTAGAAATATTACCATTTTGATCTGGAAATGTAATATTCTCCATTTTAGTACCTCCACACTCCACATTCTCTGCAATCATTCTGGAATCCCTTTGTGGTTGTGTCCACTGACAACCCCTAAAAGAGGATTTCTAATCCATTTATTTTTTTTTTTCATCCAGCATGAGTGAACATAATAATGAGACTCTCTTTCTCTGCTGTGCAGAGATGAATCATGTGTTCCCTAAATTAAATCAAATGGATTTTTAAATGACTCAGGCCGGGGCTGCAGATGCTCTCAAAAGAGTTTAGCAGTTCAGAGTGTGCATTGTAGTGTTCAGTTGTGGTGAAGGCAAGGCTGCTCTCCATTTCTGTTGGTGTCCTGGCAGCAAAAAAGGAAGGAGAATTAGAAAAAAGAACCTCTGGCCAACATCTGGTCATTTCAGAGCCAGATTCCACTCTAAACCTAGTTGATGGCTTTCTGTATTTTTTCTTTACCCTGAATGATTACTTACAATGCTGCTTAATGTCTGTCGAACACTGGGTCTCATTCACTAAGCTTGGGTACACACAAATTCGTGTGTGAAATCCGCAAACGTTTTCTGGTTTCTCTGAATAATAGTGCAGATATACAGTATTTGTATGTATAGCTGGCTAATGTGAGGTCTGTAAACTGGGTCTGTATAAAAGGTGTTTATTGAGTTTGAACTGGTTTTGAGGATGACACACTTGGCATTGCTCAAGGATCTGGTGAGAATGCATCTGTAGAGAGCGGCATATGAAGATGTGTGGAGTATGTTTGACGAGAGTGACGAAAGCCTGTAAATTAAAGATTGTACGGAAAGCATGTTTTATGCAAATGACTAACCTCGTGTACGCGCTTATTTAGAATACTCCAAATTCCCTAACATAGGACGAAGTTAAGTACAAATTCATGTGCGTACGCACGTGTTGTAAATTAGGCGGAAAGTTTTCGTGAGAAGTCTGAATGTGCATTTAAATACAAATAATTTACAAATGTATTAATGAATGAGACTCAATGTGCTAATATAAATTGGCCAGTCTCTGTGTTGCTACGTGAACTAAGTAGTTCGGGAGCAGTGTCAAATAGGTTATTTAGTATATAGACAGTGTATGAATTAAATAAACTGCAGTAACATTGATTTTATGTGTACAGGAGTTCAAATGAACAGGAATACTATGCTACATTACTATGATGGTTGATCTTCCCCATGTGATCTTTTCAGTCCATGTAAAACCCATGTACAATGTGCTCTCATCATCAATAAAGATACACATATGTTGATAGATTTGTTTTTTTAGAATATAGATATAAAGAACAGGCTAATGCAAGACAGCTACTGGGACACAGTAGCTACTGACAGTTAAATTACAAAGAGTCACTTTAACTTTATTAAATAATGAAAAAAAACATCTATAATAGACCTTGAATATTACATGTTGATAACAATCAACACAGAAGAGGTAAAGCTTCATGCTAATGTGGTTGATTTTATGCAACAGACAGCTGTGATTACAGCTGCCAAGAAACTTTAGGAGCTGCTAAGAAACTTTCAGAGCTGTCAAGAACACTGCGTGGTCTCCTGAGAATATACAAGCTACACAATTTTATGGAGGGATGATGACTTAGAGCCTTGTTTTCTCTTTTCTTCCTTTTCTATTGGAGCAAGTGATTAGCATGGATATGTCCAGTGCCTGTTGTGTGATGCTTGCCCACTGACAGATGGCTTTTCATAACGCGCAAGAGCTTGGTGCTCAGTTTCATGCAGCACACAGAGGCAGACGAGCATTGGGCCTTTGGAGGAGGCAGTTATCATTTTAACTGAAAGAATGTCAAAAGTTTGAGGTCATTAATTTAACTTTTATGCAGAAAGGATTCATTTAATTGATCAAAAGTGATTGTAAATACATAAATTTGTTATGTTTTATAAATAGTTCTATTTAAAATAAATGCTGTTGTTTTGAACTTTCTGTTTGCAATCACAGAAATAAAATACATTGTAAAATATATTAAAATAATAAACAGTTACAGTTAACAATAAATTATAGCAATGTTTCATAATACTTTTGTTGTTACTGCATTTGTGATCAAGTGCAGCCTTGGTGAGCATGAAAGACTCATTTCAAAAACATTACACATACACACACACATGCATATGCAAATATGCATATATATTTTTTATAATTATTTTTATTTTCCCCCATCTGTCCTTCTGGCTTTGTGTTGCATAATTAATAATCAGATTTTCTCTTTGACTAAACAGCAAATAAACCTTGCGAAGAGACTAATTAAAAATGCATTGCATTGTGGTTTCGTACCTCATTAAGTTGACAATGTGCGTAATGTAACGTGGTGTACCATCCCATGGATTTTCCTAATGCTACAGCTGTTCTGCACTATTGTGTCCGTTTAAATGTGTATAAAATGAAGCCAGTAAATTGAATGTCATTGTGTGCATTATCTCAGAGTAGTTAACAACAAAATTGTGCAACTTATCGGTTACATCTATGCCACCAACTGTCATAAAAGCCTTCTATATTGAATCTTTGAAGAGAGAAATGAGTGTTCAGTGAGTCATCTTTACGCTTGCCTTGGTATTTGGCTTTGTCATTATACACTATTAAAAGTATAGTTCACCCATAGTTCAATAGTTCAACTCTCATCCTGTAACAATCAGTCAAGAGATATTGGAGTATCATTGGCATTATTGATGTCAAAGCCTCAAGGTTCCAAGTTTCAAATTGTGAAAAAGATATAGTCTGTTTCTCACACAAATCTATTGTTTGGCTTCAGGAGATATGGAATATTTTACACAAGCTTATGTGGACTTTATGAAACTTTTATATTGCTATTAGCCCCTGGTAACTGTCTGCCTTTGTTGCATGGAAAATAATAACTTGCATATTTACATATTCTTGTAATCATCATATTTTGTGTTCAAAGAAGAAGAAATTAAACCATGTGGGTTTGGAATTATAGGAAAGTGTGCAAATGATGACAGATGACCAAACTCTTTCACCTCATTAGTGCAGAAGAACAGCATGCCAGTCTCACAATGTAAAGGATGTGAATTTGATCACACTGCTAGATAGAGATGTGAGAGTATTAGCCTCACAGTGAGATGCCATACAGAATTTTCAGAAGGAAAAATTTGATTATCTTCTTTCAACGAAAAGATCTCAAGGGTTTACATTGTTTGGTATTTCCTCTTCTCACAGTGACCAATAAAGATTACCAACCTGGAGTTTCATGTTCTACAACATAACTCACTGCTTAACTAAATTACGCCTTCCATTCTTGCTCATTCTGCAATAGCGTAATGGAACACCGTGATGACTATCATGTTTGTGATCAGGGTTCACAGAGGTATGCGTTGACAGGTAGAAAAGTCAGTCTATCGTAGCCCTTGGACGAGGGATATGTTTGGACGAACATTTGATGGATCTATGTCTTACCACGCCGACTGGCTTAACACTAGTGGCCTATGACTATAACAATAGTGGCCTATGACTATGTGAGCCTGGGCTACCACGCCGACCGGCTTAACTCTAATTAGACACGCACTATGTGTAATGTTTAATTGTTTAATTAACAAAATGGATATACGTTGCAATCTGATAGATAAGACCCCAGCACCCACCTGAGCAAATATCATAATTTAGTCATTTGATAACTGCTGTTACTTTCTCCACTTCATCAGTCCCAGCGGCAGTTTATCAGCTTGTTAATCCATGTTCGTGCAATGATGAGAGGGACAAAGTTAGCCGATGCATGCCATTTTGCTCTCTCATGCAGATAAAAGTTGTCAAAGTTACAGTGCACAAAAACCCCTGGGTGGACTGG
>NW_015662582.1:722336-730452 GCF_001515625.1 Sinocyclocheilus rhinocerous | reverse complement strand
CCGATGCATGCCATTTTACTCTCTCGTGCAGATAAAAGATGTCAAAGTTACAGTGAACAAAACCACTGACCTGAATGAACTGAAATAAAAGCAGAATATAAATGTTCTTTCTCCATCTTCTGAATTACACAGCACAGCGAGAGCACACGTCGCATGAGCACATTTCTCAGAAATACACTACCCATAATGCATTTCACTCGGAACTAACTGCTACAGCCGTAGATAGTGATCTTCAGCGTTTCTCGCAACACTGTCATTGATATGACTGCGATAAGCGCGTGCTTCTGACACTGCGTGCAGCTGAAATCAACCACACACTTATCACAATGAAAACATAGACCTTAGAAATAACAAACGTGAACACTGGGATAATCGCCAATGTATATGGCGAACCCCTGTTGAAATGCATACAGAAGAATGCTTATTCCATTTAACCTGTTTCATGTCCATTACTATCGGCGTGTCCTCAGAGCGATTACATATGCTCTAAACTGTGTTTTGCTCCGGCTGTATAAACACAGATGCTAAATGCTGCTGCTAATATGCTTAATATTTGCTCCTGCATACAATGCAAACTGCTAACATGACACTTAGTTTAAACTTGAGTATGGTTGCTCATTTTTGAATTCAAGACCACGCAATACACACAGCGATATGGATTAGAAGAGCATTCACTTATCTTAGATGTTGATTTCTCTGTTCTGAAGCAAGCTGCAACTACTACTGCAAGCACTAATCATATATTTGAATGTTGAGCAGCAAGTTCATTGGCTAACGATACAGGAGAGAACCAATCAGCTGTGCCATGTGATAATGATGTCATTAGGTCAGATTGAGTTAGACCTATCGGACTGCGCCATCTAGAGTTTCATGCCAGAACTCTGTATATAAATACATTTAGATCACTTAACTAAGTTATTGCTATCGGGATGTGAATAGACTTTCAACCAGCATACGAAAAAATGTTTTTGAACCAAATCACTTGCCTTTTAATTATGCATCATTAGAGAAAGCAACTAACTAGGTACTGTACAACTGTTTCCCAAAGTCATAGTAACATGGTCACACCTCCATCGTTTGCACCATGTTAATTTAACAATATGGGACTGTAATTAATTGATAAAGTAATACATTTGAAATCGTAAATCATGTTATTTTATTATAATTAATTTTCACAAACAACAGAAAGCAGCTCTTTATTTTTTACATGCAATGTGTAATTGGCATGCACTTTACTCATATACTTGTGGTTCATTAGCTTTCTCCACAGCATAATTTATGTAAGATGCTTTTTGACACTCAATCAAACAACCTGAACCAGCTAATGTTGAAGCAGGGTTGGAACTGAAGTCTGCAGGATGGTAGATCACCAGCAACGTGGTTAGAATGTACTGTATTTTAGTTTGCTTATTGTGTCCAAGAGCATGATCTATTTATTTTGATCTATAACACATCCCAGCTTGAAAACAAAGAACTGTACTGAAGGTACAAACACTGACTTGCAAATACTTGTCTTATCTTGTGCCTCATCATTGTAAAGTAGCTTTACATTTAGGTTCCTCAAATATTTTAAAGTTATAATCTCAAATGTTTGCACCTCCGCAATGAAATCAACCAGAAAATGAATTACATGAATGATTAGGGATGTAGAATATGGCCATGCAGAATAATTTGCTTTAGAAGTACTAATAAACATTAATAATAGGCATGCTGATAAGCAACTAGTTAATAGTGAGAATTGGTCCCTATACTAAAGTGTTACCGAACCAAAGAAAACATAATACTTCCTCACACTTTAAGACTCTTCTAGTGATCTTCTAGCAAATCTAATGTAGGATTGTGTTCTGCTTTTGAATTGACAAGAACTGGTCTGTAAGACAGCTGGAACAGTACTGCATAGGCTCAAAGTGTGAAACAAAGTGTCATACTGCTGCATTATGAAGAATGATGGCCTTTAACCCCAGCAGTAAACCTGATTCCCTTGACAGTCTTTAGTGATGCCCTTCCCATGAACTCCTGATATGGCTCGAGTGGGACAGAGCTATACACACATACACACACTGCTGGCCCGTGTGCCGCAAGCCATTGATTAAATATTTATACAGCTTTTATGAGACTCTGATGCTATCACTCCATCAGTAGGAAGAAAGGGAAGCTTCATTTATCACTTCCTGTCAAGACAAATGGAGGGATGTGTTGAGAGAAACGCTGGAAAAAATGTTGTTGTTGTTGTTTAATTTTATTTATTTATTTTTGCAAAAATGCAAGATAAATTTGCTTAAAGAGCAAAATTGATCAAGTTAAAAATAAAGACTTGTTTTCAGAGAATGCTTCTTGTTTAAAGAATAATTTTGTTCAAAATAAAAATACAAATTTTTAATTTGCTAATTAGGTCATTTTTATTGGCAGAAAAATGGGTCATATACTTTATTTTAAGGTCAAATTATCATTATTAACTAACTATCAACTACGACTTCTGCCTCAATAAACTCCTAATGTGCTGCTTTCTAAATAGTTAGTAAGGTAGTTGTTAAGTTTAGGTATGTGGTAGGGATCTAAAATATGGTCATGCAGAATAAGGCATTGATATGTGCATTATAAGTACTAATAAAGTGCCAGTATTCTAGTAATATACATTAAATGCTAGGTGATAGTGAGAATTGGTCCTTAAAATGAAGTGTTACCGAAAAATGAACTCATGATCTATTCTCGAATAAATAAATACATTATACATTTATATAATGATTTTACAGAGCCTAAGGAGAGTCCTTGGCACTGTAGTAAATCAGAGCTATACTATATTTATTTACTTTTATGTGTTTTATCACACAGGGTGATGAGGTCTTGACCGTCATAAAGATGAAGGCCCAATGGCCGGCCTGGCAGCCCCTTAATGTGTAAGTAACTGTCATGTAGTGTGTGTGCAGGTTTTATATCCTTTTCTCTGTTGAATAATATCTCATCAAAAAACAAGATCTCTCTCCCTTTTTTTTTTTTTTTGCTATAGAGAGTACTTAAGCTCTTTACAAAGTTGAGTACTGCCTCTTTCTCCCCAGACAGTAACAACTGTGTTTCATGAAAAAAAAAACAGTTAGAGTGTTCTGCTTTCTCTTTATTTAACATTTAAGTGATCTAAATTGATCAATGCTCCAAGAATCACTCAAGCATGAAGAATTTCAAATTTATAATGCTGTATTCACCTCATTGTGTATATTTGGGTGCATTAGGACTTGAGAGTAGACAGGAAATTGCTTTTGAATTGACTCAGAGTGTCATGAAATGCTCAGTATGAGGCAAGACGTGCTTGAAGTGCTTAAGACCAGAGCTATAAATGTCTTTCCTCACACTGCATAAAAAAAAAAACAGATGTTATAATTTGACTATAACAGCAGTTCATGTCCAAAAATCCTAAATGGGATGCATGTTCTTTCTTTATTTCTCTCTCTCCTTTTGTTGTCCTCTCATCTTCTCCGCAGGTCTGTTGCTCAGTAGCTATATTTTTAGAATAACAGCTAATGCGTACTGCTATTCGAACTTTCCAGAAACCTTAGCTTGAAAAGCTTGAGTTGAGTTTATTAGCAGTGCACTGACAGGCAGACAGTAAAATGATAGGTTGTCAATGAAAGCAAAGTCTCTAATTAGCTGCATGATTTGTTAAAGCATATATTTGTGTGTGTCTGTGTGTTGTGTCTCTTTTAAAGGGTGGAGTTGGATGATTTCATATTCCTTAAGGGGTATACGGCTTTATAACAGACTTTGCTTTCTTGTTAAGTAATAATGACACAAATTTATGCTGACGTTTGCAGTTGCTATCATACAGCATATGTGTGTGCTTGTGACTGTCAGTTAAAATTATATATGTCAGAAATGCAGCGCTATTTTAAGAGCACTGTTTGTTATTTCAAAGCCATTTGTGTACACATCAAGCATAGTCTTATTAATTATGTGATTGATGGAAAAGAATGAGGCTTTATGTCTATGAATAAAAAAAAATGCAGATCATATAAACATATATACTATCATTCATTTTTTTAAGAAAGTTCCAAATAAATTATTCAACAAGGCCCTAATAAATAGATTTAATGTGAGCAGTAACTATGAAATTGTTACAAAAAAGATTTTAAACACATTGTGTGTGTGTGTGTGTGTGTGTGTAGTGTATAAATATGTATGTATAATTTTACAAAAGAAAAAATAAATCTAACAACCCCAATTGTTTAATGGTAGTGTATATGCATATTAATAAGCATACATAAGCTTGCCTCCTGGCCTCTAAATTTTATAATTCCAAAATGAGGAATTTTCCTCCATGGTAGCAAGTTAATGATATAGAAATAAGCAATGTGTTGAATTTTTGTAAGGTCTTTTCTCATCTACTCGTTTGCCACAATAAATGTCAGTTAATTTATCAACATATCAAATAATTTGATTACAAGTTTTAATTGCTTGAAAGATACATTTGTTACATGTCTGTGTGTTTTGAGTTTCTGTTGTGACCTAGATTTTGCCTGTCTTGTTGAGTTCATTGTTCCCACCTTGTGTGTCGTTAATTATACCATTAGTCCCTGGGTTCTTAAGTCCTGAGTTCTCCCCATTTCAGTTGCCAGTTATTGTCCATTGTCCATTGTCCATTTTTCTTTTTTGTTTTGTTTAATTTTTACTATGGACCTTACCCCCATAAAACTTCTCTGCCTGGAGCAGGGAGATCACCCACTGGAAGCTCACGCCCTGGATTTTATACAGCTCGCATGCCTTACTCACTATCCAGACCGCTCGCTCTGTGTTTTCTATTACACCAGCCTGAACGAGCGGTCAAAGGCACGCGTTCCAGCGGGCGGTCCTAAGGAGGATTTCGCCGCCTTTGTAGAGTGGGTGCTGGTACACAACAACTCTGCATTCACCATCGGCCCTGCGGAGGATGACTTCGCCACCAGCCCCACTTCGCCACTGCCAGAGACCAGCCCACCACCAGCGAACGACGCGAAGGAGGTGTCGCACATGCCCACCGCAGACCAAGGAGGTCAGCTCGCCGCGATGGAGGAACTTGGACCGAGGACAAGGTCGGAAGTTACCATCGTCCCAGAGCCTGCTTCTCTGCAAAGGTCGTAACATGTGCGTGAGCCGGCTACACTGCTGAGCACTGAGGGAGTGTTAGTGGAGCTCGGGGACATGGAGGATTGCCCCTCCCACACTCCCACCGCTATGAGTGAGTACGAACTGGCCTCTGGTGGATATTATGAGGAACTTAAGGACATTTTTGTAATGGACCTGATTGTCTTTTTGGAGAGGTGAACCCTAAGCCCCCTGTATCTCCAGTGACTTCTGTATCTCCTGCGCTCCCTGTATCTCCAGTATCCCTTGAATTTCCACCCAGCCTGCCTCTCCCACCTCCTCAGTCAGCCAGTTACTCAGACCCAGTTCAGCTGCTGTCCTCCAGCCCCTCAGCAGCCCATATTAGTAATGATGTTCTGTTAAGTGTCTGCAGGCCAGCTGCTTCATCCAGCCCTGTGGATCCCCTGTCTCTGCCTCCAGCCTCTGCACCCCCTGCTCCACCTCGGCCTGTCGACATTTCGGCTCCACCTTGGCTCCTCCCTCCCTCGGCTCCACCGGATACCATCGGCCATACGGCTTCTCCGGGCTCCCTTGTCCCTCCGGCTCCGCCTTGGTCAGTCATCGGCCTGCCTGCACCTGCGGCTTCGGCTGGCTCCTCCTTCTCCCCCGGCTCCACCTTTGCCCTCGGTCCCACCAGCTCAGCCTCTGCCCTCAGGATTTCAGGTTCCTCCTCGGATGCTTGTCGCCGCGGCTCCTCCTCGGTCTCCAGGACCATCGGCTGCACATGTTACATGTCTGAGTGTTTTGAGTTTCTGTTGTGACCTAGTTTTTGCCTGTCTTGAGTTCATTGTTCCCACCTGGTATGTCGCTAATTATACCATTATTCCCTGGGTTCCTCCCCATTTCAGTTGCCAGTTATTGTCCATGTTACATGTATGTTTGGATTATTCCTGTTTCCATTTATATGTTAGTTGTTTCCTGTTTCCAAGTGGATTTATATAAAAAACTGTTATTTGGGATTCCCTGCTCTCCATGAGTTTTAACTACCAGAGACCGTAACAACATTCACCGATGCATGAATGTTCATTACATCTGAGACAGTTAAACGAGAGCTGGTGAATAGTTCATGCCCAGAATACACAAAATCAAATTCGGTGAGCATGTACAACAAATGTGTGACATAATCCTGCCTATGAACACCTACCTGGTGGTCCACCCCACTGTGTGAGCTCGATATGCATCAC
This sequence comes from Sinocyclocheilus rhinocerous, assembly GCF_001515625.1. NCBI lineage: Eukaryota > Metazoa > Chordata > Actinopteri > Cypriniformes > Cyprinidae > Sinocyclocheilus > Sinocyclocheilus rhinocerous. The sequence continues at coordinate 724,156 of NW_015662582.1, read as the reverse complement.
TCTTTTAACAGAACATCTCAGAGGGGCTAACTTTATCTCTGACAGCCATATTGAGCCAATACAAAGGAACGATAGATATATGTCTGAAATGGAGAGAAATAGGGGTTACAGAGACCTGCAAACAGAAATGTTATCATATAAAAAAGTTTTTGGATTATTAAAATGGAGCTCTTTGTGTAAATATGGTTTTCTATCTTTACTGTATTATGTTTTAGACTCTGTTTAGATTGAATGATGGATTAAAAAAAGATCACCCTTTGCAAAAAGATTATTTATTTACTTAAAAGCCATGTAATACTTGGAAAACTCTACTGTCATTATAAATAGTTTGCTTTACATTGGGGTCTTGGGGTTTATATTAGGAATGATGTACTGTCTTCCTGAAGAAAAAGTGATCAGGACCCCAACTCAACGTACATCAATACTACTGTCACATATATTACGTTGTGTTGTCTTTTTGAACTTTAGTGTTGAAATTTTCTTAGTTTATATTTTGTTCTGTAGTTCATTGTCAGTTCTTGGTTTAACTTTAACGTTATAATGGTGTGTATTTGCTTTTCCATGCACCATAGTCTCCCTTTTGTTTTGATTTTGGTCTTTTTGACACCAGCAATATGTACTAAAATTACCAATCCAAAAGATGTATCTAACAGCGATCCAAATCAGCTTACTCACCTTGGACAATCATTCCTTCAAGGACAAATAGATGTTCTTAGTCCTTGTCTATCCCTGATCCAGCACACATTGCACAGTTCATCGTAGAAGAAGCAATAACAATCTATTCTCCCTGGAACTAATAATGCCATAATGCCTAATGCCAACCCCTTAAGCCCTTTTTACTTTGATTGGCCCTTTCTACTCTCTGGTTTCATCCAGAACCCTTGTCTTCCCCTTTTGCTGGTTCTGTCCAGCATGAAAGCTTTCTCATAATGGATCTGGCTTCACCACCTTGATTGTAGCTTTCTGGTCTGGCAAAACCACTTCTCTGGATTTGTTAACCCAGCCAAGGTTCTCTGAACCCCTGGCTCCACCTTGGCTTGTCAATCCCCACCAGGGTCCCTCTTTCACTTGGCTCCACTTAGTATGTCGTTCTCTTGTCTCCAGTCTATCCAGCTTTGTCTTGGGTCTCCAGTCCTCCAGCTCCACATAGGTCTTCCATTACCCTGGCTCCACCTTGGTCCTCAGTCTCACTGGCTCCACCTCAGTCTTCCGAGCCTCCAGCTCCGCTTTGGCCTTTACTCTGGTTCTTCTTTCTTCTGGGTCTGCTGTGGTTCACTAGTCCTCTGGCTGCTCCCAATCTACTCTTCCTCTGGATTCTCCTTGGTCTTCACTGCCCTGGAGTGGGTGTCTGTTCCCCTTTCTTGGCCCTGACCCTCCCCTCCCGTCTATCCATTAATGCACTCCATGGGTGAGACCTAATAATTGGGGAATTAATGATTAAAAAAAGGAATTACAGTACTCTGTACATGTTAATGGAATTTGAAGAAAAGTTGACAAACTATATAATATTATATAATTTCAGTGTGGACATAAGAAATAACTAAGTTACTGTTTCACTGATGGCTAGAACAATTACTGCTCTGCCATTGCACTAGTGCTGTCTGTTGAATGAGTGATGGAGAGAGAGGGCAGTTCAGATGTGTAATTACCAGATAAGAGGTATTATGATGAGATAATATCAGTCAGAGTGGTGGCAACAAAAGGAATCCCACTTTCGGGTTTAAGAGGAGAACACAATGGCAAGACATTCAGTGATCACACACCCCTCCGCCAGAAACACACACACACACACACACACGCACGCACGCACGCACGCACGC
>NW_015662582.1:718914-722233 GCF_001515625.1 Sinocyclocheilus rhinocerous | reverse complement strand
CACGCACGCACGCACGCACACACACACACACACACACACACACACACACACACACTTACTTTCTTTCTTATATTTTACACGTCTCTGCCGGCCTGCTGACTTTTGGCCTGTTTTTTGACTATCTTTCTGTTCTCACCCTTCTTGTGATGGAATTATTGTCATGATAATTTTATTCGGAATAAAATAAATAAAGTTCAATAAATACTTCACAATTTAAAACTTTCTTTCTTTCTTTCTTTCTTTCTTTCTTTGCATGCTTGCTTGCATTACAGTTATTATTAGCTATTGATTAATATGAAGTAAATAAAATTATCATGACAATAATTCCATCACAAGAAGGGTGAGAACAGAAAGATAGCATGATAGCTTTTAGTTTTAATTACTTTTTCTTATTTGTAAGTCGCTTTGGATAAAAACATCTGCTAAATGACTAAAAGTAAAGTAAAGTAAATAATTATTATCATTTTGATGTCATGAAAATAATATCCTAACACATAACATATGTAGTGCCTTCTCATGTATGAATGTGACATATGCAATATAAATATGAATGCACCTGATTTCTCTCTTACCTGCAGTCGAGCAGCTCCTTCAGCTGAGTTCTCAGTGGACCGCACACGTCACCTGATGTCCTTTCTGACCATGCTGGGTCCCAGTCCTGACTGGAACGTGGGTCTGTCATCAGAGGACCTCTGCACCAGAGAGTGTGGCTGGGTCCAGAAGGTGGTTCAGGACCTCATTCCATGGGATGCGGGGACAGACAGCGGGGTCACTTATGAGGTGAGCACTCATACAGTGGGTTTCAAACATCCCTTCTACTTAGCATTTTTTTTATTTTAGATAGAATTTGTCATCACAAATGACATGATTGGTGGGGCAGCTGAACTTAAAAATAAAGATTAATATCAGAATTGTTATCATTTGGTATGTCCCAATTTTCCTGGCATGCAAGTTGGCATAAACTTAACAGGTTTGAACAAAAGAAAAAAAAATCTCTCTCCTCTATCTATCTATCTATATAGATAGATAGATAGATAGATAAATGTTTAGATGTGAAGTACTTGCAGTGAAGTATTTTCCTCCTGAGGTCTTTGGATAATATAGGGTTGTGACTATCACACATTTGCTCAAAGCAAACTCCACTAAATGAGTTATCTCCGTGTTAATAACAGAACAAAATAAAAACATGAAAAAAAGAAGTATGTTTTAATTTAGTCCACTGGAGACCATACAGTCATGACCATAGCTTGATTCTGCCATCTACTGGTGTGTGTCAATATTTGTTTGTTAATTTAATTCATTAATTTGCTTGTTTGTTTGTTTTTCATTTACATATTGAGAGGTTCATATTTTTACTTGTAGACTGGTTGGGTGGTTACAGGAATATTCTGGATTAAATATACATTAAGCTCTATAAACAGCATGTGTAACATTCTCATTTACCTCAGAAAATGTATGCATGTATGTATGTATGTATTCATTCTTTTTTTCATTCATTCCAACTATTCTCATATGCTGTTGATAAATAATCTCATGATGTAAATAAACCAGGTGCATGCCTTTAACAGTGTCTGGTCTTAAGAAATCCTTGGATTTCTAACTTTTATTTTTCCGCATTTCATTGAGGAGAGGGTCTGTGTATATAATTTGTATTGCTCCCCTGGTTGTGCGTGTTATATTCAACCTCTCTCAGCGACCTTGCTGCTGTTGACTGTGGAGCTAATCTGTCTTTTTCAAAGCCTGAAGGCTTGCTATGGTGATCTCTTTGTTGTGTGAAGTGATTTTAAACTGTAAAAATATGGAATAATCATATAGGAATTCCCCTTTTGTAGTATTCATTATTTGACATCAGTTCAAATATAAAATTGAAAGTGAAAAGTGAAAACCCAGTGGGTATTTAAATATTTTTGTTTTATCCTCTGTTTTTTTTTTTTAAAGAACAGTTCAGCAAAAATGAAAAATCTCGTGAAAAATGTTCGCAAAATGTTTGCATGCCTCCTTTTACTTACATTTTATGAGAACAACCTGGTCTCATAAAAAAACGTTCCTCTGGGTACTTTTCTGCAACACCATTTTTACGTACCTTACTGCACGTTTTGCCGCAGTTTCAAAGAGAAATGTCCACTGAGTGGCGCTAAAACATGGGTTCAATATGTGAACTCTGGCACGCTTTTATTACGTTGATATAGGTACGTATTGCTGTGATTTTATTACGTTGCTTCAGGTACGTATTGCGACGGTTCAGAATTCAAATATCTGGGGACTGTTGCTAAAAGTTAATGCTCTATCGCAGAGGTGTCCAACTCAATTCCTGGAGGGAATTTTCGTGACGCTTATGTTTTAACATAGTACATTGCTAGGCAACACCTTTCACTCACTGAATTAGCGGTTATCAGTTTCATAATTAAATACAAAATGAGTAAAAGAAGGTGATTTATGAATGCTGAAGAGGTATAAGAAGCACTAAATGCCATGAGCGATGGATAGTCTGATGGTAGGAAGATAAGTAAAGCGTCCTGTCGGCTCAGCATCTGACGGCGATCAGTATATCATATTTAGACGTTTTATCCTAAGGTTACTCATAATTGTTCAAAATTTGGATTAATGATTTAATTTGTGTTTAGCCATTTCTATCGTTTATTGTTCGCTTCTGTGTTGCTATTTATTATTTATATTATATTTGTATATAATATATAATATCTATTATATCTGTATTTATTTAAAAAAAATCCGATCTGATTTAGGCTAATGAATAAAACCTTTTTTTTTAATTACCCGAAGTTTATTGGTGTTCTTCTTGTATAATTCAAATTATAAATGATATAACTAAACCAATTAATAATTAATTAGGTGAAGCTGTGCGCTTGAATTTGTCATCGCATCATCCTATGCAATGTGGTGAATTATTATTGCTCATTATTGTCTATAGGCTATTTTAGTAATTTAAATAACATAGGTTATCTTAATATATTGATTAATGACATTGTATTATAATAGCCTATTACACCACCCAAATATGTATTTACTTCCTTCTAATTCTCGTTGTCAGTGCAGGCTTGTTTAGCTTAATATTGACCGTTATGAAAAGTGACTAGTGTAGCCTGCATAAAAAAAAAATTTGAACATAAAACAACAGGACAAAAATATAGTTGATTACTAGACATAATCATTTAATGACTCTAGACACTTCTTTGTGAAGACAGTAGCATAATACAGTGAAATAATATGTTCTTTAGCCATTCAGAAACAGCTGTCATGTGTGTGGGTAAAATTTACCCGCTGGCGGTTTTAGGTATACAGCGACCCCTGGCGGTTCTAG
>NW_015662582.1:704371-718017 GCF_001515625.1 Sinocyclocheilus rhinocerous | reverse complement strand
TTGAACATAAAACAACAGGACAAAAATATAGTTGATTACTAGACATAATCATTTAATGACTCTAGACACTTCTTTGTGAAGACAGTAGCATAATACAGTGAAATAATATGTTCTTTAGCCATTCAGAAACAGCTGTCATGTGTGTGGGTAAAATTTACCCGCTGGCGGTTTTAGGTATACAGCGACCCCTGGCGGTTCTAGTGTTAATCGAAACTCTGTAAATTTGTGTGAAAAGTAATAAATGGTGTCAGAGTTTTACTGCCTCTAGTGTTCATTTATTTTGGAAACTGCAGTGATATGTACTTATTGGTACGTATTTCGTGTCTCGCGAAAAAGTGTCCCCAGGTGCGTTTCTGCCATGAGACCAGGTAGCGAAAAGATCAGCTTGAACATGCTGCCAAATGTATTGTGTGTTCTGTGTAAGACAAAAGGGACGCAATGAGAAAGAGTAAATAACAGAGTAAATTACTTGAACATTTGACATTTTGGTCAACTGGTTTATTTTTTGTGCCATAGTCTCCCAACAAGCCTACAACACCTCAGGAGAAAATTCGTCCCCTCACAAGTTTAGACCATCCACAGAGCCCTTTCTACGACCCAGAGGGTGGCGCGATCACTCCTGTGGCTAGAGTTGCCGTAGAGAGAATTGCTCGCAAGGTCTGTTTCTTTGCTTGTCTTAAAAAAAAAATAAAAAAATTTCAAAAGAAAATATTCTTAGCTGTTGCGGTTTTAGCTTTTATTATTGTGTAAAACAGCTCTGCATTATTCATGTCATAAAAGTCTATAAACTTAGAGCTAAAATAACTTGACAACAGATTATGCATATTTATGAACCCAGCATGTCACAACAGTGCCCTGAAAGTATTGAAAGTCATGCATCCTCGATTGGGAGAGAGATTACTGTATACGAATTAGTAGGAACACGGGGAAAAGTATAACCCATTTCGACTTTTTGCTGTTTTCAATCAGATGGTAATAGTGAATCAAAGCCCATCACTGTGTAGAAGAAAGTGATTCAATGAGGGACATCATTTAAAGTCTGTTTGGAAGTTTGAGTTGTTTTCTGATGTCTTCAGGGTGAGCAGTGCAACATTGTGCCTGATAATGTGGACGACATTGTGGCTGACATTGCCCAGGAGGAAAAAGAAGAAGGTTTGCATCTATTTATCTTTTCATCAAAGTCGACCTTGAGAGAGAGAGAGAGAGAGAGAGAGAGAGAGAGAGAGAGAAAGAGAGAGAGAGAGAGAGAGAATGAGAGAACGAGACTTTTAACTATTCAATATCCTAAACTCCTCCAGTCCAACCAAGAGTAAACTGTATTCTTGAGAGGTTACGCTAGGCTCGGGAGACTTACATAAAACATGAGAACATAAATGACTGTAAATTTTCATTAAGTAACAGCTTTGTCTCAGGTGTTCATTCGAAAATGTTAAACTCCATTATTTCATCCAAACGATAACTGATTAATTCTGAGACTGTGCATTTAATTTCAATGTGCATTTAATTTAATCTTACTAGTTTCCAATTGTTGGTCTTCAGGTTCTTCCAGAAGATGTTAGATGAAGAATCCCATTGTATGATAGAACAGTTGAGGTGAATTCAGTAGAAACTTTCATAGCTCATGAGACTTAATGAAATTCTCAGTTATCTTTTATTGAAATCTCAGCTTGGTCTCTGATGTTTCTTACAAAATCCCTTCAGAGAAATAAGCAATAAGCACAATGATACTTGTTTCCTTTCAGATTAGAGAGAGATTACATTAGGGATTTACATTTTATGTTGAATTGGAATCATGATATTCTATTTGAGCACCCTCCAGGTGTGACGATTGTCTGTAGCCAGTATAGAATCATGCTGATTCATTGGCTGATGGTGCTAATGGCACCCTCCGAGGCAACATTACACCAGTGCCTCAAAGGATGCACTTTTGCCATCACTCCTCAGATTTCTACAAAATAAGTTGTAACAGTACAGAAGTTGTAACAGTAACAAAATGGTATGGCAGAATTATGTAGTATTTCATTCCCTAAACAGGGAACCAGGGTTGCATACGTAACCGAAAAGTTCCCTTTAATAGGTTCACTCAATAGGTTTATGATACTCACATGCCATGAAGAGAGTGTGACCATAGCATAGTACTGATGCAGTGCTGCATGACCTATGAAATGCAACATCTTTTTGTGGCTATCAACAACATCATATGTTGAAGTAGAGCTAATTACGTTTCTAGATTATGTCAGATGACATGGTCTTGGGAGAATTTAATGTAAAAGAGTTTATATTGAAGTACATCTGTTTGAGCACATTTTTTTTGGCATTTCTTTTAAAGCAAAAGTTTAAGCAAAAGTGGCTCTTTGCTCTAATTTTAATCTCACCGATGTTTATTTGAAACAACAACAACAAAAACGATCCCAGTAGTGTTTTTTTCTGTCTTATGGGCACTCCCTTTATGAGATTCCATAATGCTTACAGACAAAAATGTTAATATTATGAGACTTTTCATCCTCCCACTTCTTTTTCTTTTCTGTTTTGTCAGATGACACTCCAGAGACATGTATCTACTCCAACTGGTCTCCGTGGTCTGCGTGCAGCTCCTCGACATGTGAGAAGGGGAAGAGGATGAGGCAGAGGATGCTGAAGGCACAGCTGGATCTCAGTGTGCCCTGTCCACATACTCAAGACTTTGAGCCCTGCATGGGGCCCGGCTGCAGTGATGAGGGTCAGAATCAAGCACACACAAAATCAGGATTTTAGTCCCCATATGGAAAGGAACATGGAAGTTATTGTCAATCATATTGATATTATCTCTGTTCAAAAATGTACTGAAACAGCTGCCTACTAAGAGGCCGTCCACACAGGAAGTATTCTTGTATTCAAAAACAGCAGGATAGGATGCAAAGACAAGAATGCAGGGGTCTATAGGTCTTTTGTCAGACTTCAAAATAATATTACTTGATTTTGGTTTAAAAAACAAAATTTGTTCTTGCATTCTGGAAGCGCTATTCTTTTATGTTGGTCTATACACATCAAATAGATGTCTTTACTACATCCTGTCTTGTTTGTTTGTTTGTTTATTTATTTAAAGCATCTCTCACATGGGGCCGGTGCCACCTTATGGTCAGAAAATGAAATGGAATTCATAAAAATGGTTATAACTTTTTAAAATATTAGACTATTTTCATGAGACTTTCATGGCTCTGGTTAGAGTCCATTGCCAATGTCAAGAACAACAATATCAATAACTCCACAATTGTTAAAAAAAATAAAAAATAAAAATAAAATAAAATATGTATTATAAGCAGTTTTTTTTTTTTTTTTGACACCAGCTCCATTTTTTTGGGTACCTACAGGTGATGAAACTGAGTTACCTAATGATATCCAAATTTGTTTGTAGAATATAGTCTGTAAAGTTACAATATCAAAATAGCAGTCATGGGGGCGGGAGGTATTATAACATAATTAACATTTTTTTAAAGATATTTTATTGTAGTGAAGGAAAAATAATCAGCATTTCTCTCATTTTGAAACACTTGTTTTCACATATTTATTTATTTATTTCAAGTTTGTTGCAGTAATACATTCTGGGATTGCCAAGACTATAAAGGATATAAGTTTGGTTCTTATCAGGTAGATTTTATTTTGTTTTGTTTTGTTTTGTTCCGTTTTTTATTTTATTTTATTTCTACAGTTTTCCCTGAGGAATTATAACATAATTAAAAATTTTTTAAAGATATTTTATTGTAGTGAAGGAAAAATAATCAGCATTTCTCTCATTTTGAAACACTTGTTTTCACATATTTATTTATTTCAAGTTTGTTGCAGTAATACATTCTGGGATTGCCAAGACTATAAAGGATATAAATTTGGTTCTTATCAGGTAGATTTTATTTTGTTTTGTTTTGTTTTGTTCCGTTTTTTATTTTATTTTATTTCTACAGTTTTCCCTGTAGCAGATTGATTGATACATTGATTGATTGATTCATTGTTTGTCTTTCTTTCTTTCTTTCTTTTCATACATTGATCAGTTTATGCTGTTTATAACTGGTCTAAGAATTTAACCTAACAGCCTGCAAGGACAAAATTTATCAGTCAAACCGTGACAGAATATAATTTTATGGTGAGCTAACCTTTACTCACCATTTCTGTGCACACCAAGATATTTATTGATCAGACATATTGGGGCACCCTGCCTTGAACATTTTAAAAATGCCCTAAAGCAATGCTAACTAGACATTTTTATCAGGTGACAGAATCTTTGCATCATTCTTGGGTAAGGTTGCATCTTACTTCTATACGGGCAGTACTATTGATTTCGACTTGGAGACATTAAAAGGTCAAAGCAGCTTCTGCATAGTTTTTGTTGCCAGACTGGAAATCGCTAAAAATTCATAGCTCATTTGTATTATTGCTAATAGAACAAAATGTTGATGCATAGGATGAGCAAGCATGTATGTGTATAAGGTAATGAGCAACATGGTGAATAAAATAAGGAGCTGTTTTATAATGCTTTAGCAACTTTAAGAATTAAAATAAATAAAGTTAGATATGAATTAAGATGTCCCTTTAATATGTTAAATAAAACAGAGCGTTTAACGCAAACCACACAGTAGTGGGTGGATTTTTCTTTTGTGTTTAATGAAGTGTTAATATCCATTATCAATTGATTATCATGTAATGGAGATGCTATAGAGATGGTCTCCAGGATGTCATATTTACTCACAGTTTTATTAATGATTCAATAAGCAACATTTTATCAAGCAGAACAAATGCCAGTAATTTGAGAGAAGAGGGAAGTCCAGGCTTTGCACCATAACATTTTCAGCTTGCCCATCTGACTATAACTGATTAAGTAATATTAGCAATTCATGGTGGCATTGTATATTATTGCCTGCAGAACAGGTTAATGTTCTTAATTAAGCTTTAGAGTAGAGTAGGCATTTTTCATGAATGCATAGTAGGACATTTAAAACAGTTTAGAAAAGCTAAATTGGTTAAAGAAAAAAAAAATAGAAAGTTCCCATGTAGTGTTGGTAAATTTTCAAGGTGGTATCTGTATTTTAAAACAGTGATTGGCCCTTAATAAACTAGCTACCATGTTTAGTGATATGATGATGTGATTGTTCTAGTGAGGCTATTAACTAAAACATTATACCAGCTGTGTATGTTTTGCCCACTATTATGATGTGATTGTTCTAGTAGTGCCCCTTGACCAAGATATCTTTGCCAGGCCCTGGAAACCATCTTCCATGTTCCAAAACAGTGATTCCAAATCATGTTCCTGGAGCCCCCTCAGTAACATGGTTGGGAACCACTGTTACAAAACATCTATCAACTTAAGCTAATTTTATCTGTATTTTCTAGCAGGGCTGGTGGTTGAATGTTAAAAGGTTTTTGAACAAGGACATGAATAACAAAGTGAACTTTGACTTTTACAGATGCTTCCACGTGCATGATGTCGGAATGGATCACATGGTCACCATGCAGTATGTCATGTGGCGCAGGTGTGCGTTCTAGGGAGCGCTATGTAAAACAGTTTCCTGATGATGGCTTTGCTTGCACTCATCCCACTGAAGAGACAGAACCATGCACTGTCAATGAGGACTGCTGTGAGTATTATTTACCTGTGGACTCATAACAAGCCAAATGCATTGAAATATAACAGATGTTTACAGTCGTAATTTTATTGTTTCATCACGATTTAATCACATTTTTGACAATTGCCAATTGTGCAGGAAGTAAATGTTGATATAATTTCCGTGTACCTAAAGTTCCTGTACATAATATACTGTACTGGGTTTCCTGCTAACATCCTCATTCATCTAAATGTTTTATGGCTGTTTTTATGTATTGTTTATGTTGCTTGAATTGAATAAAATAAAAAAACTAGCCAGTCAAATCCTTATTTTATATTTTAATAAAATACTAAAAGTTGTTTTTTGACACAGATGATCTTCAAACACAATTCTGTGTTCCAATCATATGTACTGTATATGTTTCTGCTTGTAGCTCCAAGCAGTTGCTTGGTTACTGAATGGGGTGAATGGGATGTATGCAGCGCCACCTGCGGGCTTGGCATGAAAAGACGGGAGCGGATGGTGAAAATGCCCCCGTCTGATGGCTCCATTTGTGGGGCAGAGGTGGTGGAAGTGGAGAAGTGTATGATGCCAGAATGCCGTGAGTGCAAACACGCACATGCATGCCCATATTAATATATGCACAGCCATGAATGCTAAATTTACCATATTAACACACATGCACATTAACAGATTCCCACACAGTACATGTCTGTCAATGTTTGGGTCACATTAACATCTCCACAATTACATATTCACATTCACATATTCATATGTAAACCCAGAACACACGTAGCGAACACATTACCCCACTTTAACATATTCAAATCCATAACTCACAAAAATACACTCACAAACATATTCACACCCATATTAACCTATTAATACACGTAACATAAGAAATAATTAGTGCATATTATTATAAAATACACGCACATACACTCACATTACATTGTTCACACACAAATGTGCATGCATGCCAATATTATCATATTCACAAAGAAAAAAAAGTCTACATTAACATATTCTCACCTACAAGCCCACATTAGCATATTTATGCAGAATAAACACCCACATGCCTGCCGTTCTCAGTGTTATGATGCTGAGTTTTTTGTGTGTATAGATACAATCCCATGTTTACTGTCCCCCTGGTCGGACTGGAGCGATTGCAGTGTGACGTGTGGTAAAGGCACACGGATGCGTCAGCGTATGCTCAAATCACCTGCAGAGTTGGGAGAATGCAACGAGGAGCTGGAACAGATGGAGAAATGCATGCTGCCAGAGTGTCGTGAGTTATACATGCTCTTTCTCTATTACACACACACACACACACACACACAGACACACACACACAGGCACATAGATCTTTACAGACTGCCATGACTTGAACTTATTCAGCTGAAGTCACAAAACATTTGTGTTTATGATCTGACCTCATCTGAAATGTTGCACGTAAATGTGGTCATTCGGTACTTGTAACTTAGTCAAATGTATCTGGATGTAGAATGTCAAATGTAATTGAGTATGCGAACTGATGAATATATCTGGCAAGTCTAATGTAGCTTCAACTCCTGATAATTGAACAGCTTTACCTGCTGCCAGAGCACAATACTTGGTTATTGTAACATTTCCTGCTTTATGGATTTGTTTGTTCTACTTTATTCGTTTCTTCCTTGGAATGCTGTTTAGTTTTCATTTTCACAGCTGTCTTTCACTTTAACAGGATGAATAATGAGTTTTTAACTGTGGGGTTTTTCTGGAAAATTTGCTAAATTTGCTCTTTATCTGAATAAATCCCAGGGAGCGATTACAAGGCACTGTTCCCATGAAGCCAATTGTTACTTTGTGTAAAGAGTTATGTAAAGTTCATTTTTCATTTTTGACGATATATTTTTAAAAATAAAACCATAATGCCATGTTACGTTAACTATACGTTATGATAGATAAGTAATTTTTTAGATAACAGTTAACAGCTCTGACACATAACAGATACTCAGCGTGTGACTGTGTGTGTCTGTGTGTGTCCATGTGTGTTAGTCAGTCCTAATTGTGAGAGTGGGTCCAGGAGAAGTAGAGTTAAAGTCTGACCTGTCTGGCCATCCATCCATCATTTAAAAAAAAAAAAGTGATACATTGTGATAACAAGTTGGCCAGCCCCACCCTTTGAAATATCAGACCATCTGAGTAACCGTAGGATACTCATTTCAACTTGCTACGATTTGAGACACTCTAATTCTAATCTCTGATACTATTTAGTGCATATAATATGCAAGTTGGGACATCTCAAGTGTGTAGCTCCAGGAACAGAACTGAAGATTTCTGAGTTACACAATCAACTTCTTGATCATTGAACTGTTGTATAATTGCAATGAAAAGCCCTTATTATATGCAAACACATATTATATCACTATGTTATTATTCAAACATACAATTATTTTACTTATTTAGTACTGTACATTTCAATGAAATAATGAAGCCTTGGTTTCTTTTAAGAAATACATTTCTATTACAAATTAATACCTCTTGTGGCAGATTTCCTTTTTATGTATTTTAGAGACTCATTATTTCCATAATTGTCTTGACAAAGGCTTAATTTAATTAATTTAAATGTTCATGTTATTTTTAATTAAGGTTACATTTCTAGTTGAGTCATTAAATATGTGTCACAGTGTCTGGTTGTGGTGCCGGGGACTGGCCACTTGAGGGCGCTCTCCTGTTTCTATGTTTTATGTGTTAAACTCCATTTCCCATAGTCCCTTGCTTGTTAATTCTGTTCTGATCATTAGCACCTGTTTATTATTTCCGATCATGATCACCTGTTTATCATTTACTCATTATCCCATCTATATATACCATGCTCACTCTGTCTGTCATTGCTGCTAGATTGTATTTTGTCTTCTGAGTTCATAGTTGTTTTATGTTCTTCGTGTTATCTGTTCTCTATGTTTTGGATTACCTTTTGCCACGTTTTTGTTCTGTTTTTGATTATTTGTTACTTTCAATAAACTGCACCTGGATCTTACCTTGTCTCTTCTGGCTTTCCGTGACAGAATATAGCAGCCACTACAAGATCCAGCAGTTTGTTTTTTCTTTTTCCCTTTTTTGACCATGGACATCCGGATTGTCCCTCCTGCCACAGGGAAGGAGCGTATGAGTCGAGTCCGGACTCTGATGGCTCAGAGGCAGGAAGGAATGGAGGGGACTGGCCACTTGAGGGCGCTCTCCTGTTTCTATGTTTTATGTGTTAAACTCCATTTCCCATAGTCCCTTGCTTGTTAATTCTGTTCTGATCATTAGCACCTGTTTATTATTTCCGATCATGATCACCTGTTTATCATTTACTCATTATCCCATCTATATATATACCATGCTCACTCTGTCTGTCTTTGCTGCTATATTTTAGTTGTCTAAAGTTACTTCGTGTTATCTGTTCTCTGTGTTGGATTACCTTTGGCACGTTTTTGTTCTGTTTGATTATTTGTTACTTTCAATAAACTGCACCTGGATCTTACCTTGTCTCTTCTGACTTTCCATGACAATATGGATGGCACAGGCAGATAGGTTCTTTAAATGCAATTTGTCAGCGATCATATTGTTCACTACATGACAGAAGCTGAATGGTCTGAAGCCAATGAGATTGCATGCTCACCATTTAAATAATCTGGTTCAGTATTCACTGTAAACTGGTCCTGCAACGCACTATTAGACGTTCTCTGAAATCCTCCTCTTCCCCAGATCCACCTGTCTAAATCTACCATTAGATTTATGTACGCATGTCTATTCATGCAGCACATTTTACATGCTCACAGCAGTGTGTCTGTGTATCTACTGGCGGTAGCAAGTTCATACTTGCTCTGCAGCAGCGTGCATGGCAGATCTAGTATGCCAAGACCAAATACTTTAACAAATAAAACTACTCAGAGTTGTCATGATTGAAATATGTTTTATCAGAAATACATTGGAAAGATAGACAGCTGTGATGTGAACCAGGGACACCTAATAAACAAAATATAGAAAAAAAATGCTAAATATTAAACATCCTCTCTTAATTACATTTTCCCTAAGATAGGCCTATGTTGTCATATTTCTCTTTTTGAATATTGTCTCTTTTGATGTCTTTCTCTCTAGCGATGGATTGTGTGATGTCAGAGTGGTCCGAGTGGTCAGAGTGCAGTAAATCCTGTGGGAAGGGTCACTTGATCCGCACACGCATGATCACTCTGGAGCCTCAGTTTGGTGGGGATCCGTGCCCTGAGACCACACAGAGAAAAAGATGCAAGATCAAGAAATGCAATCAAGGAGGCATAAACAGTGATGAGAGGAAGAGGCGCAAGGAAGACCGTAAGAAGAGGAGGAACAAACAGGGAAGGGAGGAGAGTGCCGATGAGCTCGCAGGTGAACATGCAAGTGTCACTGTTAAAGGAATAATCCACCCAAAAATTTAAATTCTCTCATCATTTACTTACTCATGCATCCCAGATGTGTGTGGCTTTCGTTCTTCTGTGCATACGGAACATAAACATGCATTTTTAGAAAAAATAATTTGTGTCTGTGTGTCCATATAATGCAACTGCCTTAAAATTGTTGCTTTAAAACATTCAAAATGAACACAGCTGTAATATATACGATCACAGTTAATAAATCAATGTCTTTTTAAGGAAAACTATACATGAACATGAGAAAAAAGGCTAATACTTTTAACTTTTAACTTAACTTAACCAATAATCACTTCCAACTGTTAGCATGCTGTGAACATCAGCATGTTGTGAAGCGTGTTGTGAAACAATTACATTTTAAAATATTAGTAATAATTTATGTGAGTTCATATTAATGTTATTAGAACTCAGACATAGTGCTTATTTTTCTAAAAATCTCAGAAGACAGACTAACTCAGACTCAGCTTTGATGTCCTGTTTGGGGAATCTAAGATTGCAGCAAGATGCCAGAACTCTAACCACATCCATGTAATTATAACTATAACATACATAAAAATCATTAAACAATAAAATGTTCAAAAACACACATAAAAAATAGAAGTAAAAAGTATATTCTTAAAACAGTCTTGTACACTAAGTACAGTCTTTTCTCCAGGCCAGAACAATTCTATAGCTTAATGACCACAGCCACAAATGAATCTTTCTTGCTTATAGGCACTCTTAAACACCCTGAAAATCAACAGTCAACAGTCCAAAGAATAACCTGGACTCTGTTAATAACATAATTATGAAAAATGTATTTCCACAATAAAAAAGGAAAGGACAGATTAGATAAATTGTGTGTAAATGTCCTTCATTTTATTAACATCATATACATCTGGAATGGCATGAGGGTTAAATGATGACAACATTTTTATTTTTGGGTGGAATTTCCCTTAAATAATCACATTAAATGTCAATGTTTTTTTTTTTTTTAGCAAGCCAGCATGACATTGCTGCTGATAGAGCCATGCACGGGCCTCAAATATAGGCCCTAGCCCTGCCCTGGCCCGAGACGCTCAGGCCCTAGCCCAGCCTTTGTCCGACAGCTTATCAGAATTACCGACCTGAGTCCAACCCGAGCCTGTCTTTTTTTCCCTTTCTGCCAAAACAGCTATTAAAATAGTTTCAGCTATTAAAATAGTTCCGTTTTGTATGTAATGGTAAAGTGATAATTTTTCATTTAATTTTTCATCAAGTTAATTTAGAAAAAAAAACGGTTGGAGCATTTTTTTTTGTTCGTTAAATGTACGTTTTTGTTTTTTAAAGTAACGACCAAGCGGCCAGCGGCAGACAGTGAGTTGATCATAGCCTATGTTTGATCAATTTAGCCTTCTCAAATCATCACAACTTCATAAAATCTATAGATATAAAACACTTCAAGCATATATCACAATGTTAGTTTCACGAGTTCATACTTACATATAATAAACTGAGTAAAGGTTATGCATATTTGGCGTGCTGTCTGGGGAGAGGGCTCCAAGCTCGGTATTCACTCTTGAGCCTGGGGTACTCCCCCTGTCCGGGGAGAGGGGTCCGAGCTCAGTTTTTAGCCGGGACCCAGAGCGCTACCCCCGAGTGCTCCTCCCCGTGCTGGGGTAGGAACGGGCTGAAGGTGAGGAGTCGGGGTGGTGGAGGGATGCTGAAAGACTAGAGATAGTGAAGGTAAGACTGCTTTGATTATTTATAGGGGTTCTCTCTTGTGCTGGTTTAATAGATGGTGTAATTACTGATGATGGATTGGCCGTGTTAATTAAGTGCGCGTGTTCCTCCTGAAATTTGTTAATAAAACATCACTTCACGAGTTCACACTTACATATAATAAACTGAGAAAAGGTTATGCGTATTTGGCGTGCTGTCCGGGGAGAGGGCTCCCAGCTCGGTATTCACTCTCGAGCCCGGGGTACTCCCCCTGTCCGGGGAGAAGGGTCCGAGCTTGGTTTTTAGCCCGGACCCAGAGCGCTCCCCCAAAGATGCAATTAGTATGGGACAGCAGCCAGAGAGAAGCGTTAATAACCCCCCAAAATTTGCAAAGCTTAAAATTGGTGGGGTGCTGGACGTCGCTTGTAGTAGCGGCACTGCTGAGGCTTTAGAAGAGAGAACTAGAGGCTTCTGCGGAAGCGGCCGCTGCTGCGGCATCTGAAAAGAAAACTCCTGTGGGAGTGGGAATGGCTACGGCATCTGAAAAGAGAAAGTGGCTTCTGCGGAAGCGAGCACTGCTGCGGCAGTGTAAAATACAGACATAGGCTCCTGCGGGAGTGGGAACTGCCTCAACAGTGTGGGAATTTAGGTAAGGCTCCTGTGGGAGCAGGAAATGCTGCGGCAGTGGGGAAATACAGAAAAGGCTTCTGCGGGAGCGGGGACTGTGGGGAAATATGGAAGAGCTCCTGCGGGAGTGGGGACTGCTGCGGCAGTGAGGAAATACGGAAATAGGCTCCTGTGGGAGCGGGGACTGCTGCGGCAGTGGGGAAATACGGAAAGAGGCTCCTGCGGGAGCGGGGACTGCTGCGGCAGTGGGGAAATACGGAGAGAGGCTCCTGCGGGAGCGGGCACTGCTGCGGCAGTGGGAAAAATAGGGAAAAGGCTCCTGCGGGGACTGCTGCGGCAGTGGGGAATATGGAAAAGCTCCTGCGGGAGCGGGGACTGCTGCGGCAGTGGGGAAATATGGAAGAGTTCCTGCGGGAGCGGGCACTGCTGCGGCAGTGTGGGAATTAGGTAAGGCTCCTGCGGAAGCGGGCACTGCTGCGGCAGTGTGGGAATTAGGTAAGGCTCCTGTGGGGAATATATGGGAAAGCTCCTGCGGGAGCGGGGACTGCTGCTGCAGTGGGGAAATACGGAAAGAGGCTCCTGTGGGAGCAGGCACTGCTGCGGCAGTGGGGAAAATATGGAAGAGCTCCTGTGGGAGCGGGGACTGCTGCGGCAGAGTGGGAATTAGGTAAGACACCTGAGGGAGCGGGGTGCTGCTGGGATGGCTGGAGTGGGGATGGGCCATTATAGATGGATAACCTCTGCGGAGGGTAGAAATACATTTGGTCAATATTTGTAAGGTTATGGGTTGCCTGGTGTCTGGGTGGGTGGGATGGGCTCTTTGGATACCTTTGATGAGTAGGGAGGTCTGTGAATTGGCTATCTGGGGTGAGGGTTAACTGTATAAGAGTTTGTGGAAAAAATTGGATTCCGTTTAGATAACCTTTAATGGAGCTGATTTGTAGGTTTTTTGTTGATGTTGAGGTGAGAGATGAATGAGGTGATGGCGAGCAAGGAAAAGTCGGGGAATGACAGTTTGTAAGCAGAGGGAAATGCTTTAAAGCATTTCCATGCTGTTAGATAAGATTGGAGGGTCCTAGGGGAGACGGCTTGTAGGATAGAATTGAGGGAAGCTTCGAGGAGAGGTTTCAGTGGATGGTTTACGGGAATATCAGCTCTGAATAGGGAGGGACTGGGGTTGGGAGTGGTTCCACCTCTGGTGCCAACAGTCTGAACTTCTGACAAAATCTGTGTCCTGATGCTGCAGGCTACGGGGGGTGGTTCCAAGGCGAGAGCATTCGGAGGGATGGGTAGGGGCGTGGCGGAAGATAAAGAGAAGGAAGAGCGAGCC
>NW_015662582.1:703087-704351 GCF_001515625.1 Sinocyclocheilus rhinocerous | reverse complement strand
AGGAAGGGCAAGCATGCGAGGGGGAGGAGGAAAGTTAGCCGCCGGAAACGCTTGCGGAGGCGTGCTCACGCTTGGGACGGCTCCGGGAGCGGAAGAAAGAGGGGAAAAGAGAGGGGGAATGGCGGGTGTCAGGGCCTGCGCCATTAGCGGAGGCATGCTCACTCTTGGGACAGCTCCGGGAGTGGAAGAAAGAGGGGGAAAGAGAGGGGGAATGGTGGGCGTCATGCTTGGGACAGCTCCGGGAGCAGAAGAAAAGGAGGGGAAGAGAGGGGGAATGGCAGGCATCGGGGCCTGTGCCATTAGCGGAGGCAGCCTCACGCAAGGGTTGGACGGTGGGGCTGCAGGCCATGGGTAGTGGAGTGGAGGGGGTTGGGAGTGGGGAAAGGAAAGGGCTGTGGATGGGTCTGCGACACTAGCGGAGGTGTGCTCACGCTGACAAGGTCTTTACTGGGGATCTGTATCTGGGGCTCATCTAGTTGTCCTGGTCTCTGCTGACTTTCGGGCTTCGCGCTTGCTTCACCTGCTGTAGCTGTAGGCCACGGGAAGGCAGTCCTGAAGACCCTGTGCAGCCTGCACTGCTGGTACCCGCTGAAAGGTAAAAAGGGGGTTAGAAGTAACAGGACGGAAATACTGAGATGTGAGGGCCTGTGTTGCAAGCGGAAGCAGCTGTAGGCCTCAGGAAAGTGGAAGGATTAGTGACATTTAGCGGGACAAGCTGAAATGCCTGGGCAGTGTTGCCAACTTAGCAATTTGTTGCTAGATTCGGCAATTCCTCAAGCCTTGTCCACGTTAATACGTTTCCGTTGAACGGAGCGCATCTTTTCCTCTCGTTTTGGCCTTCCATCCACACTAAGACAAGGAGTCCAGGAAAACAGAGCTTTTGAAACGCTCTCCAGAGCGGACAAATTTGAAAATGCTGTTTTCAGGTTGTAGTATGGACTGTGGAAATGGAGGCTTTTGAAAACGATGACGCATGTTTAGTCATGTGACCAATATTGTAGACATGTTTATAGGCCCTACAGGTAATGTTGATTTTGGAGTTAAGTGCTATTCACTTTTACACTGTTGCTAAATATATTTACTTTGCACACTCTTCATATTACAGTCCTAAAAAGATGACGGAAAATGTACTCACGATTGCTGTTCTGCGGCAAAACACGAGGGCAGTTGCGTTTTAGATCCATTCTGAGTGAGCGCGCCAGTGAATGGTGAAATATTTCCATAAATGAATTGATCCTGCCAGAAGAATTGCGTGAAACTTATC
>NW_015662582.1:702533-702850 GCF_001515625.1 Sinocyclocheilus rhinocerous | reverse complement strand
TGTTCCGTCTGTATCATCTCAGTGAGGTTTTATACATGCACAGTAAGGTGAATGTAACGCTTTCAGACATTTCAGTGTGGATGATAAACGTTGGGAGAAAAAAAAACGCCGTGTTTGCTTCATGGTTACAAAATGGCATCAACATCCGTTTATGTCATAATGTCGCTTAACAAACTTTAGCCGACTTCACCTGAAAATTAATTAATTTGCTACATGGCCTGTGCCGCTAGCAGAGGCAGCTTCAAGCTAGTGTCTGCTACGAGAGCTGGAGGCCTGGCTGCATACGGCGCTGCGGCCGGAAGAGCCGCAGTGAAAGG
>NW_015662582.1:699171-702442 GCF_001515625.1 Sinocyclocheilus rhinocerous | reverse complement strand
TCGAGCGAGGTGAGCTCGGGGCTTTGCACGGTCTATTGGCCGCCTTGGCGGCTGGAGTGGATTTAGGAGTGAGGTTGGCTAATTTGCAGGGTGATGAATAGATCGTACAGATCTGCTTTATTTACCCTCCGCGAGACCGGTGCATTGGAATTAATCAGCGTTTGCCTCGGGCTTAAATACTGTCCACTTTCCGATCGGATGAATTGCTGGTATGGCCGAATGATACGAGGATGCCGGGGAAGTTGGAAGCCTCGCCAGTGGAGGCGAGGTTAAGCCTCGGCGTCGTGGAGAGTGTGTGGCTGGCCGAGAAGAGCAGTGGCCGCGATTAAGCCTGGTGCTCGGCGGCCGTGTCTGGCGAAGAAGGAGTGATCATGGGGCCGGCAAATTGCGGCGGAGCATCTGAAAAATCCCCAGTATAGGTCTCTTCGTTGAACGTGAAATTGGGTCTGTGGTAAAATGGCAAAAGGAGCGAACCAAATGCTGAAAGACTTGAGATAGTGAAGGTAAGACTGCTTTGATTATTTATAGGGGTTCTCTCTTGTGCTGGTTGGATAGATGGTGTAATTACTGAAGATGGATTGGCCGTGTTAATTATCTGTGCGTGTTCCTCCCGAAATTTGTTAATAAAACATCACTTAAATGTTTAACCTATATAAATGTGTGCTGCACATACATGGAAAATATATCTATAGAAAGCTTTGAATTATTACTTTAAAACGAAATAATTCAAATCGAAAACAAAAACTCTTTCATTATGTAATCCGTAAAGATGCATTTCTCTCTAAAGGCGTGGGCAATGAAGAGATGGCGAGTCAGGATCGTCAACTTCATCTTTGCGACACTGGCTCAGAAATCACTAGTTTATTAATAAATAATTCAAATATGTCCTTACTATTTCCCCCTGACACATTCATGGTAATTACTTTTGCTGGGGCTTTGCAGCAAGCTTTAGCCTATTGCGTGCACTTGCATGCGGAACATTTCCAGCTGGGCTGAAGGCATGCTCGCTGCTGCTGCTGGCGGGTCACTATACACCGTCCGAGCCGCTCTTGACAGTCGCGGTAGAATTTTTTTTTCATCACCATAATTGATGAATGTCTAAAATATAAAAATAAGGAGAAGTCTAAAACAGGCCTGATGCCCGGCTCAGGTCTGAGCTATTATGTGAATATTGGCCTGAAGCCCTGCCCAAGGGCGTAAATAAGTCTGGGCCCGTCAGGCCAGGCTGATATGCATGGCTCTACTGCTGACATTTACCATTAGTAATTCTGCATCATCACATCACCCCTAGAGATACTGACCTTAGAAAATCAGTATCATGTTATCACTTGTCAAATAAACATCATAACATTACCAGTGAAGACACTGACAATATATTTGAATAAATTAGCATTATAACATCAATAATACTGACACTGTGGATACTGGGGCTTTTTTTAGTACATCAACGTAATACCATCATAGCTAGCTCTTTTTTAGTCCATCAGAGTCATAACATTAAATTACACATATCATTACAACATGTCATTAAATTTGTAATTATGCATCATAGCATCACAGCACTACTGATGCCAACACTCTTTCCGATGGCAAATCAGAATCAACATCTCCACTGCAGATGCTATAATTCTGTTAAAGGGGTCATATGATGCTGCTAAAAAGAACATTATTTTGTGTATTTGGTGTAATGAAATGTGTTTATGCGGTTTAAAGTTTAAAAAACACATTATTTTCCACATACTGTACATTATTGTTTCTCCTCTATGCCCCGCCTTTTTGAAACGCGTCGATTGGTGATCCACAGCACTAAGTTGATGTATTGCCTCAGCGACCAGCACAGATCAGCTCTAGGCATGACGAAGCGGATATCATCCTCTTTTGGAAGACCAAACAAAGTAGTTTCGCTTTCACAACGAAGCACACAGTGTCTCCATGGCATGGCGGCAGCGGCAACAATACTACAGTGAGAATAAAAGTTATGCCTTCTTTGTTTGCGTGAACATTTGGGCGGCGTTATGCAACTCTTCCCACAAAGTGAGGTAGATATGTGGGGGCATGTTAGAACGAGCCGTTTTAGGTAGGCGTGGTTAACTCTTAACTTTTATAAAGAATATCTCTTTGGATTTGCAACTTTACAGATCTTCTTTATGCACCAAGAGCTTGTATCACTCCAAAGAGAAAGGAAAAATTGAAATTGCATCATATGACCTTTAAAGTAATTATGTTTAATAACATTGCCACTACAGATGACACAGAATCTCTCCTTTACTAATTCATAATATCATAACCACTACAGACAGTGTCTCTAAATAAAAAGGCAGATGATTATTTGATCATCAACAGTTGTATCTGGTCTATTTTTCTTCCTGCAGGATGCAAAATGAAGCCATGGTCTGCATGGACTGACTGTACCAAGCTGTGTGGTGGAGGAATCCAGGAGCGTTTAATGACTGCCAAGAAGAGATACAAGAATGCACAATTTACTAGCTGTAAAGACCGAAAGGAGATACGGGCCTGCAATGTTCATCCCTGCTAGGGCTGTACTTGAATTGCGTGATGGGACCCAATCTAGATTATGAACAGACTGTGACACACTGTCTTGCAGTTATTTAATGCACTCTGTTTGGGATTGGAAAGCTGCAACAAGTAGTCTGTTATTTTTACTTTAATTTTCTAGAATTTATAGTGACCCAGGCATTGTCTAGCCTGTAAATGAATGGACAACCAAGAGGGAGGATGCTCAGAGTTACAATGTACTGTACAAATTCAGATGTATTAATATGCATTAGTATTTGAGAGTAACAGTCCTCTATGAAGCTTTGAAGATGGGAGTTCTTTTGAACATTGATTTTTCACAAGCAGGACCATGGCGTATTAAAGATTAATGTGTTCTGACATGAAATGCAAAACAAATTTCTCCTTTTATACTCTGCGATCAAACACTCACACATACAAAAAATAGCATCCTTCCAAAAAAAATGACTTTTGAAATCACAGTCATAAATATTTGAGGTTCAAAGACATCATGTGATGTGAGCCATTTATTTTTTTCCCTTGCTATCACATGAAAAGGTCAGAGGAAACACTGACAGGTACCCATGTTCACTTTTACCCTATAATCAAAATGATCAGAAGAGCTACATTTAGATGCATGTAAACCATTCATTCAGGAGATCCGAAATGCTGTGGCCATAAATTTCCAGGGTTTTGGAGTTTTATTGCTGTTATATATATATATATATATATATATATATATATGAAGAGTTCAGAT
>NW_015662582.1:697482-699127 GCF_001515625.1 Sinocyclocheilus rhinocerous | reverse complement strand
ATATATATATATACAGTATATATGTGTGTGTGTGTGTGTGTGACAATAACAATCATACATTTTAAGTATGTTTTCACTGTCTTGATGTTTTGGGGGAACACTGCAACACTAAATATTACTTTCAAATAAAGAAGAGAAAAATATTAACATGAGTTGTTGGAAACAGATCTTTGGATTTCATAGCAAACTTCCTTTCAGCATAACATTTGTGCACTACAAGAGAAGGGAAGGCCATTCAAAATTCAAGATTGATTTACTTAAAGTCAATATGATGTACAGGTTACATCTGCAGTTGTCAAGACATTGGGCAAAAAAATAAAGACCTAGTCACTTATAATTATATACTTTGCCCGTATATATTTGCCTTTTATAAATCAGGCCCTAGAGCTGGTGATATGTTTGGTTTAATTTTTTTTTTTTGCCCAGATGTATTTTCATGCTTGCAAACCAGCTTTACTTACTCTTACAAGATAACTGTAAAATAGTTGTGGGAAAATGTACTATTCTTGAGTAAAGATAATGGCCATAAGCCAGTTCAAATAAGTAATGGATCTGTTGTCTTCTGTGATGATTTTTTGGTGTGTAATTTTAAACTAAAAGCACATATAATCAGCCATTCCAGGATTTTCTATGTCTCATGTATGAAATGAATGCTGTCTAGGATCCACTGATCTGTTATGATTTTTTTCCTCACTGTAAGACATGTAGACAGTGTTTAACTGAAATGTGTTAATTTGTTAATTTGGATTTTGATTTGCTTTGGTTTTATCAATTACTTTTTTTATAAGAAATTATTCTTACCAAAGTCTTACATAGATGTTTTGTAGTTGTCTCTCTTCCTTGTTGTTCCTCTGACATGATTCATACTTTCTGAATATTTCACCTTTACAATAAAAGATAAAGTAAGAAAGTGCCTAATTCATTTTCTGATTATTTGTGCAAAAGGTGTCATCATATAACTCCACAGATTATAACAGTACAAATTCATCTAAATAACAAATTTGTTGTGCCACAAGGCTTGGTCTTGGGCACTTTGTTGTTCTCCACACAGTTGCATATTATCTGCATGAAAAAAGTTTATTTTTTATTTTTTATTTTTTTTATGGTTGAGCCGTAAAACTGCAAATACCATATGTGTGTGTGTGTGTGTGTGTACTTGTTTATGATACACTGTGGTGACCAAATGTCCCCACAAGGATAGTAAAACCTGAAAATTTTGACCAGCCTGCGGTCCCCATGAGGGGAAAAAAAAATCAAAAATAGTAAATGATGTTTATCTGAAAGTGTAACAATGCAAACAAGTTTTCTATAAGGGGTAGGTTTGTGTGTGTGTGTGTGTGTGTGTGTGCGCTTTTTTGTGACACATTGAAAACAATAGTTTATAAATAAATAAAGTTTGACATAACAGTTAGCCTACTGTATACCTTACCTGTCTAGAAAACTAGGCCATCTCTGGGTTGGATTTAAATCATTTGAAGTCTCGGTGCTGTCGCCATCTCTGAAAAGCAATTTGATGTTAATACAACTCTTTTTGCTTGTGACCTCTTCTCTTAACAAGGTTTCAACAGATAGACAACAGATAATTCCTCAGATGGCTGCCTTTTGAATCATCTATTGTATTAGTAATAAAGTTGCTAATTACTGA
>NW_015662582.1:689028-697328 GCF_001515625.1 Sinocyclocheilus rhinocerous | reverse complement strand
AGTGTGTGTGTGTGTGTGTGTGTGTGTGTGTGTGTGTGTGTGTGTGTACTTGTTTATGATACACTGTGGTGACCAAATGTCCCCACAAGGATAGTAAAACCTGAAAATTTTTACATTGTGGGGACCAGCCTGTCAGAACTAACACTTCTCAGACAACACTACACACTTACTGCATACTTTCCCTGGCTGCTGAAATTTTTAGCTTATTATTATGAAAGGAGTGAAATTATTTCCTTATGAAATAAATTCTTTGTGAAGCCAAACGTGAGACTTAAAAGAGACATTAGGTCCCCAGTGAACGGATAATTGAAAGTATTGAGTCCGGAATAATCAAATATCTAAATTAATATTTGTGATCATTAAATTTAGCCAATATTTCTAATTAAAAACTGATCACGTGAAATTGGAGTCAGATTGAACACGGAGCTAGACTAAAAATTATACTAAATCCTGATAAATGCAGAAGCGCAAGTAAAAGGCCGAATACGCATTAAACCTTCGACCAGCTGCTGGATTCTGCTTTTTGGGCTGGCGGGTGGATTCTTACAATTATAAGCTAAGTTGTGTCTGAATAATGCAAGGTCAATTTTTGAACACTATTATATAGTGAACACTAAAAAGAAAAGAAAAGTATTCATATAAAAATATTTTTTTCTATGAAAGTGTGTGATGTAAAATCTTAAATTTTAATATTTATTTGAATGTGGAAATTAACATTTTTATTTTTAAACCTTTATTTGAATATGGCAACATAAAATCGTGCTCTACAATATTTCTATGTATAAATCTCTGACAGAGCCTGCCTCTGTCAGCCAATCACTGTGTGCATAGTTAGTAAGCATGCTGACATCATCCATAGCAAGGAGGTCAACCCCGAGAGAAGTCTTAGCTTGAGACTTCTCTCCATTCCTTAGTAAAAGTTTGTCTCAGCAGCTTTGTGAATTGGTTTCAAGAGAAAACTCTTAGCTAAAAACTTTTACTGCTATTTAGTAGAACTCTTAATGGTAAGATAAAATGTTTTGTGAATACGGGCCCAGATTCAAACACATTTTTACTATAGCACAACTAATAACAAAATCCACAAGAGGGCGTAAAGCTTGTTAACAAGCATTGAAATAGAATTCCTGATCTTGCATATTTACACATGCTTTATAATCACATTGTTTTATGCAGATTTCCCCCCCCCCCCTTCTTTTATTCCTTGGATGTTTTATGTCTCTCATTTGTATTTATCGTGAACACTTCACAATTCACTTCAGTTTTCTCAGTGACGTTATTACATGACATAATAGATATTACAAATTATTTGAATCTATCTAGAGCTAACCTTATCTCCTTAAACATGTCAGAGTGTTGTTTTGCTACTGTTCTGGATGATTCTCCTGTAGTGTTTGGTTTTGAAAGCTACTCTGTTTTAGAACAATTTGTATTGTGAAACATGCTAAATAAATATCAGTTGAAGTTAATGTATTATTATTATTAATATTATTATTATAAAGCCATTTGCCATATCACCCTGTAGCCCAAGACTGGTTACCCACTGAAGCTAAGCAGGGCTGAGCCTGGTCAGTACCTGGATGGGAGACCTCCTGGGAAAACTAGGTTGCTGCTGGAAGAGGTGTTAGTGAGGCCAGCAGGGGGTGCTCACCCTGTGGTCTGTGTGGGTCCTAACGCCCCAGTATAGTGACGGGGACACTATACTGTCAACAAGCACCGTCCTTCGGATGAGACGTTAAACCGAGGTCCTGACTCTCTGTGGTCATTAAAAATCCCAGGATGTCTTTCGAAAAGAGTAGAGGTGTGACCTCGGCATCCTGGCCAAATTTGCCCATTGGCCTCTGATCATCATGGCCCCCTAACAATCCCCATATCTGCTGATTGGCTTCATCACTCTGTCTCCTCTCCACCAGTAAGCTGGTGTGTGGTGGGCGTTCTGGCGCACTATGGCTGCTGTCGCATCATCCAGGTGGATGCTGCACACTGGTGGTGGATGAGGAGATACCCCCTGACAATGTAAAGCGCCTTGAGTGCCTAGAAAAAGCGCTATATAAATGTAAATGTAATAAAAAAAACATTTAATAATAAACAATTTCCTAAATTCACTTGTGTTGCCTATGAACACAGCTCTGTCTCTTGTATCTGGCCACTAGAGGGAGGTATGAAGATATCTGTTTGGCCCAGACAAATGTTGGGAAGGTACAGATCTGTTTCTCTGCTTATGCTCTCTATTTAGTTTAAGCTTTCTGTTTGAGCTCTGTATTAATCTTAACTACACTGGCTGTGATTAACTCTCAGATCCAGTTATGGCCGTCTGATCCAGCATATAAAGAAACGTGCCACAAACGTTCCTTTAAAAGTTTCACGCTGAGACGTGCCTGCAAACTATGTGTGATTTTGCAATTGCCTAGTTTCAATTTGCTAATCCCACACTTCTTTTCACACTAAGAAACAGCCTTCATGAGAAGTTTATATAGGTAATGTGTTTGGCACTTACAGATCGAGTTTGGAAGGGCCTCAAACCTGCAAAATGTGTGAAAAATAATTCGGACAGAGTGACTTGGTTGGCGTCAAACTTCAAAATTAACATCACTAGAATGTTAGCTGAGGAATAACTGTATAGTCGCAGGATATGGGTGCATGGAGAGACAACTATTACTTGTATGTTGAATATTTAGAATGATTTAATATATATAGTTTTTCCTATTATATGAATTATTTGTTGATTTTGTTATGTTTATTTGTTATATTTATATTTGTGTATGATGGGCATCATCAATACAGCTTTTAAAACCGATCGTAAACCCCCATAAAGAGGGAGAAAAAGAAGTGGACAAAGGAATAGTTTTCCCAAAAACTTCACCCAGGTTTGAATATGTGCAAGCATTGATGGCAATTGAGAACTAGGGGAATATTTTGTAAGAAATAATGGTTTTCAGTTCGGTTTTCAGTCACAAAGCTATGACATCAGAAAACTAAAATAGTTAAAATAAATAAAATAGTGCACATTTCTTATTTACCAGAATGTCATGATCACCCCGTTATGGTATAATCTTAACAGTCAGATATAGATTATATGAATCCAATATCTCAAATATGATCACACTTATATTATTATAACAAAGTATTGCTTATTAGATTTTAAAGATTCATACCTCAGTCATACAATTGTTATTTTATAGCTAGTGTTACAATCACACTTTTAACCATCAATCCTTCAATGAATCAAACAATCAATCAGTGATTAAATCAATAAAAATAATGATAATTTTACACAAAAACCTGTTAAAACGTTCTCAGAGAGTCTGTCTATCTGTCCATCCATCCATTCACCTTTCAGTAGAATGCACTAAATCATATGAAATAAATGACATAATTGGATAAATGGATGGATGAAATGTTCCTAAACGATCATGTGTCCAAATCTTGAAATGCTTTTCACACTCCTACCACTCAGGGGCAACAAAACACTTGAAAACTACCTTAAAGGATATTATGGTGAATAAAATGGGGGGAGGGCATGAATGGAAACAGAAAACCTATCAAGTGCAGTTCAGAACTGCAGTCTTCATTACTAACCTGATTACCATGAGCCCGCAATATTTTGTGATGCACCTTTTGAATGCGGTTGCCATGGGAACGTTAGTGATGGTCTTAGCCCTCATAAGCTGCAGTCTCTTTGACAAATTCTGTTGCCTGAGCTCATGCTGTGCTCTACTCTAGCATAGCATTTACAAATAAACACAAGTACTGTCATTTAGGTGCATTATGGACATATAATTACATGACAAAATCAGCACTCAGGTTCCCCTGAGATACAAATTACAGTGATGTAAGAGGATATGAGAGTGTAAGTATGACTGAATTATTCAGTATGCACATTAAACATTATAAATTGCTGTCGCTATGGTAACGCTGATATGCATTAGCAAGGCCTCTGTTAGGGTTTGTCATAGTGATGCCTGTTGACATTTTTGTTAAACATTCATAGAAATTGCTTTGGAAAACAAGATGGTCACACGTGTTTGGGAACTGCATAAACTGACACAGTTTTGTGTTTTCTAGTGGCCGCTCTTTCTCTCGCTTATACAGGCTTGCTTTTCTCCAGTGCATATATCGTATTTGACAGTGACAAGTGTTTGCTCATAATCATTGGCTTCATATTCTGCTGACATATCTAAATCTATATGGCCTAAATGGAGGATCTCTTGTGCTTCTCTGCAGCTGTAGAGTGTTAGGAAGCCTTCAGACAGTTCTCAGTTTTAAATTAACTAAGGATGTTAGGTCTAGTTTGTTTCTTCTGTGTTACTAGTAATATAATATAATATAATATAATCAGTCCATCCATTTTGAAAACTACCATATGTAGGGTTTTAGGGACGCTTGATATAATATAATGTATTATTACATTAGGGCTGTCAATAGATTACAATTTTAAACCTTAAATGGATGAATGTTCTGCCAATCATTATTACATATTTGGGTCTTTAGCAACCCAGATATCTAACTGCCGCAATAGTGAAAAAAATAAAAAAAACATACCAACGAAACATACCAATTTGCAAAACTAATGAAATGCATAGTTTATATAAAAAATGGATGACTAGTAATTTCTTACTGTTAAATTCTGAAAAAAAAAAACAGAGGTGCTAATTAGGTGTGCTATTTGATAGCAATCTTTCCTCCGAAAGCCACGTTTCTAGCATTTGTAAAACCACATTTTTCCATCTCAAAAATATATCTAAATTACGACCTATGCTCTCAATGGCAAATGCAGAAACGTTAATTAATGCGTTCATGACCTCAAGGTTAGATTATTGTAATGGTCTATTGGGTGGTTGCTCTGCACACGCAATAAACATACTCCAGCTGGTTCAATATGCAGCAGCTAGAGTTCTTTCTAGAACCAAGACATATTGTATGACAATATTAACTAGTTTCTGTCAAAACACCACACGGGCTCCCTAATAAACATCATATAGATTTTAAAACCTTGCCAATTACCTATAAAGCCCTAAATGGATTAGCACCTCAGTATTTTAGCGAGCTCTTATTGCATTATAGTCCTTCACGTCCGCTATGATCTCAAAACTCTTGCCATCTGATAACACCTAGAATATCAAAATGAACTGCGGGCAGCAGATCCTTTTCCTCTCAAAAATATATCTAAATTACGACCTATGCTCTCAATGGCAAATGCAGAAACGTTAATTAATGCGTTCATGACCTCAAGGTTAGATTATTGTAATGGTCTATTGGGTGGTTGCTCTGCACGCGCAATAAACAAACTTCAGCTGGTTCAATATGCAGCAGCTAGAGTTCTTTCTAGAACCAAGACATATTTTATGACAATATTAACTAGTTTCTGTCAAAACACCACATGGGCTCCCTAATAAACATCATATAGATTTTAAAACCTTGCTAATTACCTATAAAGCCCTAAATGGATTAGCACCTCAGTATTTTAGCGAGCTCTTATTGCATTATAGTCCTTCACGTCCGCTATGATCTCAAAACTCTTGCCATCTGATAACACCTAGAATATCAAAATGAACTGCGGGCAGCAGATCCTTTTCCTATTTAGCTCCCAAACTCTGGAACAATCTACCTAAGACTGTTCGGGAGGCAGACACAATCTGTCAGTTTAAATATAGATTAAAAACCTCTGGAATCTCTTTAACCTGACTTAAACTCAACACACTAAAACATCTCTATAATTCAAATCAGTTAAAGGATTGTTAGGCTTCATTAATTAGGTCAACCGGAACCGGGAACACTTCCCATAATACCCGATGTGCTTGTTACATCATTAGAAGAATGGCATCTATGCTAATTTTAGCCTGTTTTGTTTTTATTCTGAGGTTACCGTAGCCACCAGATCCAGACTGTATCCAGATCAGATGTTTACTGCAGTCACCCGGATCCAGTCCGTATCCAGACCAGATGGTGGATCAGCACCTATAGATGACCTCGACAGCCCTGAATGTCAGCGGAGACCATGTCAACTAGATGAGCCCCTAAAACAGATCCCCTCCGAAGACCACCTAGACGGCCATCGGGACAAGACCAAGGGAATCTGCACAATCTGACTTTGTTGCAGCCTAGAATTAAACTGCTGGTTTCGCCTGGCCAGTGGAGGCCTGCACACCATTTCGACACACTATTTCCCTGTTTAATACTGTAAAGCTGCTTTGAAACAATTTGCATTGTAAAAAGCGCTATATATAATGTTAACTTGACTTGACATTTATATTTTATTGCATACAATAATTGTTTTGCAGTAAAGTCATTCAAACCAGTTAAATTTGTGCTGATGATATTCTTTTGTTTTATGCCTACAGTAATTATGAGTGAGACACCACGTCATCATTGTCTCTCAAACAGTGCCACATTGCGGGATAAAGGTGAATTGCACGTATTGAGTCAACAATATTTAAATATTGTTGTGCAAGAAAAATGTGCATACACTATTACACATCTCGGGTCTCTAGCGACCATATACACATTTTACAAAAAAAAATTATAAATAATAATAATCAGAAAACAGACATTCTTTTAAATGTTATTAAATTTTTTTCTTGTTATACTGTTTATAATGATATATGATGTGATCATGTAGATTGAGGAATACTAAGAAAGCTGATGTCTAACTTAAAAACAAAAAAAATAAGGAGGGAGAAGGTAGTGAATGACGTCCCGGGTTGCTAAAGACCTGCGGTCCCTTCGACCGTGACAGGACGGGCTGAAAGTGTATTGCTGGGCGACACCACCATACCAGGAGCCGAAGCGAGCAGTGACACCTGAGGTATGCATTTAAAGGGATAGTTCACCCAAAAATGAAAATTCTGTCTTTAATTACTCGGCCTCATGTCGTTCCAAACCCGTAAGACTTCCATTCATCTTCGGAATACAAATTAAGATATTTTTGATAAAATCCAAGAGCACTCTGATCCTCCCATAGACAGCAAGGTTACTACCACAATGAAGGTCCAGAAACGTAGCAAGAGCATTGGTAAAATAGTCCATGTGACATCAGGGGATCAAACTTAATTTTACAAAGCTACGAGAATACTTTATGTCCGCAAAGAAAACAAAAATAACGACTTTATTCAACAATTCTACTCCACCTCACCCTGTATGCTGTGGCACGCCGCCATTATGGAGACAGTATCATGATGCATGTGCTTGCTTCTGCTTCATGTAAACGACCAATATACGTGCTGACACATATGCGTGTTCAACGTAAGCAGCGGCACCATGCGCATGTGTTGTTTACACAAAGTTTGGTAGTACTTATAAAGCACATATTAATACCTTATTCTGCATGACCATATTTTAGATACCTTAATCCTGCCCCATACCTAATCAACTACTGAACCTTAGTATCTATTAATAAGCAGCAAACACTATAGTTAATGGTTAGTTGACAGTTAGAATTGGTCCAAAAAAACTAAAGTGTGACCATCGTTGGATTTATCTTGTATCCCTTTGCACTCTGTTCTCACATAAAATAATTTAACTCAAATGTTTCATGACCATTTATTTATATATTTCATAATAAAAAAAACATGCAAAATTTGGGATAATGTACAGTGCTATGGGTGGCGTGACAACAGAGTTGGGGATCAAAATGTAAGCTTTATTAAAAGAGCGTAGTCAAAACAGGCAGGATCAAACCCCAGCCAACAACAATGTCCCTGGGCAAACAAAAGAGTAATCTAATAAACAGGCAAAGTGCAGGCAGCAAATGATCACAAACCAGGGAAACAGTCCAAAGTCAAAAAACACAAAGGCAAGGCAAAACAAATGCAAGGAAATGTCCGCCAACAGTTAAACAAGACTCAGCATGCCCTGCGTTCCATTAGGAAGGGCTCATCCCTATGCCCTAATCCCTTCAAAGGGTTTACCATCCGGAGTGAAAGCTTCGAAGGGTCGAAAAGTGTAGGGGACCAAACAACTTTACCTTGAAATACCCTTCTGCGTCATCATCACGTGCCCACACGGAGGCGCCGTCATCATGCAAAGAATCTGCGCAAAGGATCATGGGAGCCCGAAGTGTCCATCAGTTGTACCCTTTGAAATCCTTCATTCTGAAAAGGCCCTTTGAAGTGGCCAGTTTCGAGCACTTTGGTTTGGAACGACCCTTCAATATGGCGGCCATGATTGTCTTCACTCCGAAGTGCCCTTCGGAGGGCGATATATCCCGTTTAGAACGCACCATTGGTCTTCATCAGTCTTTCTAATTCATCTAACTCAGTGGTTCTCAAAGTGGGGGGCGCAGGCCGTCAACGCAAAAAGAAAAG
>NW_015662582.1:684694-687940 GCF_001515625.1 Sinocyclocheilus rhinocerous | reverse complement strand
GTGTGTGTGTGTGTGTGTGTGTGCAGCTTAAATAGTCCCACTGATTGGTAACAGTTGTGTCAGTAATCAGTTCCTAGGCATGGGGTTATGGAAAATGGAGTCCAGGATTGAGTGGCAAAGGCATGGGATGGACTGCCCTCTAGAGGAGCTCATGGGCGCTCCAGCTGGAGACCTTGACATACAGTCACAGTGATAGGCCAGTATCACAAACTGAACCCCAAAGGGTGAAGACTGTGCCTAGTAAGAACTCTTACGTGTGGTAAAATCACTGTAATACATAGTCTCTTGCAACTCATTGCTTTTATAAACCAGTGACAACAGCGATATGACAAAATACACACATTTATTTATTATTATTTATAACAACTAAGTAATGTTGTTTATAGCAATTCACATTATTATAGAATGTGTCAGGGTACTTATAGTGCGCGCATAAAGCTTGCCGAAAAGCACCGGCAAAAGTAATAATTAGTAATGATGCGTCGGGAAAAAGAAGACATTTTAATTATTTATTACTAAAGTAGTGCGCGTGAGTCTAGGGCAACTTATCGCACACCGGACGCGTCGCGTTCAGTTCGAGATGGCAGTCCAAAACCTTTAATCTACTCTCCAAACAATCAAACATTCACTTCAAAAATGAACAAGTCGTGTCAATGAGTTTGAAGTTCGGTTATAAAAAAAACTGAATGAGAAAGTGCGGTTTTTAGTGGTCAAAGCACAGAGGCCAGTGTGCGTGTAGAAAACAATGTGTTCGAATATTAAAGACATGGTGTGGTGGCAGCACTGCGCTTCTCGTCCGGTATGTGCATGCATTAAGGCGGGAATAGCCTCTTGTTTCAAAGGTGGAATTGTCAAAGATGACTTTTAGGATTAGACTCTGTAAGGTAGGCGAGGGTAGGGGGAGAGGGCCAAGGTTCAAAAGTCACGGTTCGCTACTGAGATAAGTAGGCTGGTGGTAACTCTGGTACTTGGAACTAGACAATTGGATTGCTGGGGCACTAGATGATGACTGGAGTATGAGGGATATTGCTGGAGAATCGCAAGGTAAGCAGAGCAGGTAATGGTAATGAGCCTTCTCAATTGAGGCCAGACAAAGAGTGACTGTGAGGTGTGTGATTAGGTATGGTTAGAATGGTTGTGAGAGTGATTGCTGGGTGTGGTTATGGAGGAGCCTGGCATGACTGCTCCTGAGGGCCAAGGTTCCTGAAACTGCAGCAGCTGCCCCCGAATGTGTAGAGCTAGTATTTGAGAATATGAATCATGGAAGGCATTCAGGAGAGTTGCATCTAAGATGTCATCCTGGGGAATCCATGATTGTTCTTCAGGTCTGTATCTCTTCTGGTCAACAAAATATTCCAAACAACCTCTAAGGCATCAGGAGTCCAGGATCTCTTTCATAGTGTATATGAGACTATTAGTGTCAACTAGAGTGTCAGATCCCTGTGCATCAGCAAGACTCCGATGATGGTGCACTGCTCTTTGGAGATGATAATGAACTGCATCCCAGACCCTCTTGCTTCCTGGAACCAGTGATTGACTGGTACCTCAGATGGTTTCCCTGACCACGGGAAGAGAGGGGGCTGGAAGCAGAGAATACATTGGAATGACATGAGTCTGGTTGGTGGTCTCGGGATGGATCAGGAGTGATGCAGAGGTGAATGTGTTCTTCTGAGCTTGTATGTGGCGGTAGAAACTTGCAAAACCTAGTAAATGCTGTAACTCTTTTATGGTTGGAGTTGGCCATGATTGTACCTGCATCAACTTTAAGTAGAGAGGTAGTAATGAAGGACATGGAGGTTGGATTGGACATGCTGCAATAGAGTATCCACAAGTGCCACAATATAAACATAGTACCTGGTGTTAGGTAGTAAGGAGAACACTTGTTCTATTCACTTGATGCTGCTAGGGTTCAAATCTTCAGATCATAATCAGTTATATAACTTTTACCTTGTTTTAAATTATATAACTGCTAACTGACTGAAGAATCACCAATGGGCCATCCAAAAACGTCTCTAAAGTGAGCTACAAAACTATCGAGATGTTGTGTTACCGGCCCAACCTTTGACAAAGGATGGAAATGCAGATAAGTATTGTCAAGTCAAATATTGAAATGCGGGTGATGATAATGAATAATTGGAAGTGTCCTTACTAGATGCAGAATGGAGGATGATGGAGTGGTGCAATTATATAATATTATATTGTATAAAATGATGTGACAAAAATTATAGTACCTGATAAAATATATTTTTTCACATTGAAATGCAATTTAAAAAAATCTGAAATTTTAAAGAATGTCATGGTATCACAAAAATGTAAGCTGTCACTGAATCGTTCAATAAATTGTGTTATTATATATAGTGACTCTCTTGATCTATTTAATTTAACATGAGATAATGTCAGATGAAACCCAATGTGAACACTGATAACAATACATACTGCCAATATTTTCCAGAACAAAAGTTACAATCTACACATTCCACAGTGAAAGATTATACAGTATGCAACCCCTCTGGGAATATGAATAATCTTCATCTGATTAATTATTTGCATTATCCAATACACACAAAGGACACAGAGACACGCAGACCCTTACAGATGCTGAAAAGATAATCAGTGTTAACCTCCAGTAAACAATGAAATGAGCACAAGCAGGTGGTCACTAATGTGCACATATCTTATCACACAAGCTCATTTTAAATCAGTGAACCGCGGTAACAACAGCCTGGTAGTTTTAATCAGTAGCGCAAAATCTGTAGAACTAAAGATCCAGCATGGAACAACATTTTTTTTTTTTTACAATTTAAATTAAAGTAATAGTTCACCAAACAATACTAATTTACTCATCCTTATGTCATTTTAAACTTGTATGACTTTTTCTTCATTGCAATACAAAAAACATCATGATTGTTTGTTGTTTGTTTGTTGTTCTACAAAGTAATACAGATTTGAGGTGAATGACAGTTTTCATTTTTGAGTGAACTATCCCTTAAAAAAAATAAAAATGCATATAGTAGTGCTGCTATACATTACAGAAATGTGCCGTGACAGACAGTGTATTAAAACTAGATTGAAAAGTTTGTAGACAAACTTTAAGTTGGCTTGAAAAAGCCTAGCTAGAAAGTTTGAAAAACGTTATAAAAGCTTGCAGTCTGAAATTTTTCAGTTTGAAGTAAAATAGTAAGTAGTTAAATAGTTTTAAAGATTAAAGTTTGAATGTTTTCAAGGCAATACAGTCTATCAGAAAAA
>NW_015662582.1:681349-683753 GCF_001515625.1 Sinocyclocheilus rhinocerous | reverse complement strand
CAAACTTTAAGTTGGCTTGAAAAAGCCTAGCTAGAAAGTTTGAAAAACGTTATAAAAGCTTGCAGTCTGAAATTTTTCAGTTTGAAGTAAAATAGTAAGTAGTTAAATAGTTTTAAAGATTAAAGTTTGAATGTTTTCAAGGCAATACAGTCTATCAGAAAAACAGATAGGTATAAAACATATTGTTAGGGTACCTGGGGTGGTTGCTAGGCTGTTTCTAGCATGACTAGCATGTTGCTAACATGTTTTTAACATGATTAGCATGTTGCTAGCATTATTAGCATTTTTCTAGCATGATTAGCATGTTGCTAGCACATTTAACATGTTACAAGCATGTTGCTAGCAATATTAGCATGTTACTAGCATGTTTCTAGCATGATTGGCATGTTACTAGTGTGCTGTTATCATAATTAGCAAGTTACTAACATGTTGCGAGCATGATTAGCATGTTACAAGCATGGTGTTAACATTTTGTTAGCATGATTAGCAAGTTATTAGCATGTTTCTAACACGATTAGCATGTCACTAGCATGTTCTTAGCACGATTAGCATGTTACTAGCATGGTGTTATCATTTTGTTAGCATTATTAGCACGTTACTAGCATGTTTCTAGTATGATTAGCATGTTACTAGCTTGTTGTTAACATAATTAGACAAGTTACTAGCATGTTGCTAGCATGATTCTAACATGATTAACATGTTACTAGCATGGTGTTAATTTTGTTAGCATGATTAACAAGTTAATAGCATGTTTCTAACATGATTAGAATGTTACTAGCATGTTGTTAACATTATTAGCAAGTTACTAAGATATTTCTAGCATGATTAGCATGTTACTAGCATGTTGTTAACATGATTAGCAAGTTACTTGGCAAGTTACTATCATGTTGTTAACATGATTAGCAAGTTACTTGCATGTTGTTAACATGATTCTAGCATTATTAGCATGTTACTAACATGATTCTAGCATGATTAACATGTTACTAGCATGATGCTAGCATGCTTCTAGCATGTTTAGCAAGTTGATAGCATGTTTCTAGCAAGATTAGGAAAAGTCAACATGATTAACATGTTACTAGCATGGTGTTAATTTTGTTAGCATGATTAACAAGTTAATAGCATGTTTCTAACATGATTAGAATGTTACTAGCATGTTGTTAACATTATTAGCAAGTTACTAAGATATTTCTAGCATGATTAGCATGTTACTAGCATGTTGTTAACATGATTAGCAAGTTACTTGCATGTTGTTAACATGATTCTAGCATTATTAGCATGTTACTAACATGATTCTAGCATGATTAACATGTTACTAGCATGTTGTTAGCATGATTCTAGCATGCTTAGCAAGTTACTAGCATGTTGTTAGTATGATTAACAAGTTATTAACATGTTAACATGATTAGCAAGTTAATAGCATGTTGCTAGCATGGTTAACATGTTACTAGCATGTTTCTAGCATAACATGTTAACATTATTAGCAAGTTAATAGCATGTTGCTAGCATGGTTAACATGTTACTAGCATGATTCTAGCATGATTAGCATGTTACTAGCATGATGCTAGCATGTTTCTAGCATGTTTAACAAGTTGCTAGCATGTTTCTAGCATGATTAGCACGTTGCTAGCATGGTGCATGTCATGGTATCACAAAAATGTAAGCTGTCACTGAATCTTTCAATAAATTGTGCTATTATATATAGTGACTCTCTTGATCTATTTTATTTAACATGAGATAATGTCAGATGAAACCCAATGTGAATACTGATAACAATACATACTGCCAATATGTTCCAGAACAAAATTTACAATCTACACATTCTACAGTGAAATATTACACGGTATGCAACCCCTCTGGGAATATGAATAATCTTCATCTGATTAATTATTTGCATTATCCAATACACACAAAGGACACATAGACACGCAGACCCTGAAAAGATAAACAATGTCAACCTCCAGTAAACAATGAAATGAGCACAAGCAGGTGGTCGCTAATGTGCACATATCTTATCACACAAGCTCATTTTAACATTAGAACCGCCAGAGGTCGCTATATACCTAAAAGCGCCAGCGGGTAAATTTTACCCACGCACATGGCAACTGTATTTATATGGCTAAAGAACATATTATTTCACTGTATTATGCTACTGTCTTCACAAAGAAGTGTCTAGAGTCATGAAATGATTATGTCTAGTCATCAACTATATTTTTATCCTGTTGTTTTATGTTCAAGACTTTTTAATGCAGGCTACACTAATCCATAATGGTCAGAAGCCTAAGCTAAAAAAAAATGGCATGGCATTTAGTGTTTCTAATACCTACCTTCCATAACAGGGTTGTGACGGTGAGGTAATTTTCCCACTGGTTAATCGACGTGTGACAACACCGGTAATACCGGTATC
>NW_015662582.1:680548-680846 GCF_001515625.1 Sinocyclocheilus rhinocerous | reverse complement strand
AAATTCAAGCGCACAGCTTCACCTAAATATTTATTAATTTGTTTAGTTATATCATTTATAATTTGAATAAGAGAACAACACCATTAAACTTTGGGTAATCAAAAAAATGGTTTTATTCATTACATCATATTGATCGGATTTATTTTTTTTCTTCAGGAAACGGCCAGACTAGAAAAGCAACACAGTAGTGAACAATAAACGATATGGCAAGACAAAAATGTAATAATTAAACCAAAGTTTGACCAATTAGAGTAACGTTAGGCTAAAACATGTAAAATATCTGGATGGATTACTGTCA
>NW_015662582.1:669340-680311 GCF_001515625.1 Sinocyclocheilus rhinocerous | reverse complement strand
TAATAATTAAACCAAAGTTTGACCAATTAGAGTAACGTTAGGCTAAAACATGTAAATATGATATCTGGATCACTGTCAGATGAGCCGTCAGATGCTGAGCCGACCCAGGACGCATAACTTACCATCAGACTGTCCATCACTCATGGCATTTAGTGTTTATAATACCTACCTTCCATAAATCGCTTTTTTTTTAATTTGAAATGTGGTGTTTTCAACTTACCTTAAATCGCCTCGGTAAAAACGGATAAACTTTGTTTTTAATATCCTCCTCCTTTTTTTTCTCTAACAGATGTCTGCTGTACGTACGCTGCAGCTCCTCAAACATTGAACAAAATAAAAAAATTAAAAAAGTAAAAGCTGTAGTTGCTGTACTACAACTGAAAAAATATTCAAATCTTTATCTCTATACTCAAATTAAGATATTTTTTATGCATTCCGAGAGCACTCTGACCCTCCCATAGACAGCAAGGATCCTTACACCATCAAGGGTCGCAAGGTACGAGAGATCGTTAAAATAATCCATGTGACATCAGTGGTTCAACCGTAACTTCTGTCAGATGCTGAGCCGACCC
Organism: Sinocyclocheilus rhinocerous; assembly: GCF_001515625.1. Classification (NCBI taxonomy): domain Eukaryota; kingdom Metazoa; phylum Chordata; class Actinopteri; order Cypriniformes; family Cyprinidae; genus Sinocyclocheilus; species Sinocyclocheilus rhinocerous. The sequence continues at coordinate 679,739 of NW_015662582.1, read as the reverse complement.
AGGACGCATAACTTACCATCAGACTCCCCATCACTCATGGCATTTAGTGTTTCTAATACCTACCTTCCATAAATCGCCTGTTTTTAGTCATTTGACTTTATTTATGAAACTCATAACCGCTAAATCAGTGAGTGAAAGGCGTTGCCTAGAAATGTACAAAGTTAAAGCATAAGCGGCAAGAAAATGACAGTGTGAAAATACATGCATTATGTATTTAGGCGCTTATAGGTATAAATGTCCCATTTTTTGATCTGGTTTTATCTAAATAATTTTTAACAACATTGGATTGTAAATTGCATAATTTTAGTAAAAGTCAATGACTGGGAGACTTAAATCTGTTATGTATATTTGAAAAACAGCCACGTGTAAAATTTACCCCGTGGCGGTTCTAGTGTTAAATCAGTGAACTGCGGTAACAACAGCCTGATAGTTTTAATCAGTAGCGCAAAATCTGTAGAATTAAAGATCCAGCATGGCACAACATTTTTTTTTTCATTTAGGTCGCAAGGTACGAGAGATCGTTAAAATAATCCATGTGACATCAGTGGTTCAACCGTAACTTTACGAAGCTACGAGGATACTTTTTGTGTGCAAAGAAAACAAATATAATGACTTTATTTATCAATGTGTCTCCTCCACTTCACCCTATAGCACCATTTTGGACAGTATCACATATGTAAACAACGTATGCAACGTATTTATGTGGATACGTTGTTTACGTAAACAATGTAAACAGTGTATTCACGTACGTTGCTGCTGACACAGAACAGCGTACGTTGTTTACGTATGTGATACTCGAAAAAAAGTATTCTCGTAGCTTCGTAAAGTTACAGTTGAACCACTGATTCACATGGATTTTTTTTAACAATCTCCTTGCTACGTTTCCTTGCTGTCAATGCGAGGGTCAGATAGCTCTCGGAATGCATAAAAAAATATCTTAATTTGTGTTCCAAAGATGAACGGAGGTCTTACAGGTTTGGAACAACATGAGGGTGAGTAATTAATGATATTAATTAAATTAATATCAATAATTGAAATTGAAATAATTCATTTTTGGGTGAACTATCCCTTTAAGCAGATACAACAAGAACATAACATTAAAATGTTACCATAGTATAAAAACCTGTAATAGTGAGCTAATACATTTAAAAACACTATCCAACACATTCTCACTTGTGAAAGGTCATTCTATTTCTCCAGAAATTTAAATATCATGGTTTTTACAACAAGATGGCTGTACAATGTGGTGTCGTCTTGGAAAACTCAGATTCTTACTGTGAGTGATGAAACTGTGACTGTTCCAAGATGGCAGACATGTTGACGTGTCTGGAGCAGTCGAATATGGTATCTATGTATACACATCTATGTCTGGGATGCCAATATCCTGGAGACAAAAATAAAAAGGTTGGCTTATATGTGAATGAATGAATGAATGAATGAATGATGCATTTATATAGCGCTTTATTGTGTATTGTTGTACACCCAAAGCACTTTTTCAATCATGTCTCTCCTCAACCACCAACAGTGTGCAGCATCCACCTGGATGATGCAACGGCAGCCACAGTACAATGGCGCCAGTGCGCTCACCACACACCAGCTACAGGTGGAGAGGAGAGAGAGTCATAGAGCCAATCAAATGGATGGGGATTATTAGGAAGCCATTATTGACAAGGGCCAGTGGTGGCAATTTGGCCAGGACACCGAGGTTACACCCCTACACTTTACGAGAAGTGCCATGGGATTTTTAATGACCACAGAGAGTCAGGACCTCGGTTTAATGTCTCATCCGAAAGACTTTTGTGTGCTTTTGACAGTATAGTGTCCCCATCACTATACTGGGGCATTAGGACCCACACAGACCACAGGGTGAGCACCCCCTGCTGGCCTCAGTAACACCTCTTCCAACAGCAAACTAGTTTCCCCAAGGGGTCTCCCATCCAGGTACTCTTACAAATCTACATTCCCTCCAGAAGTCTGAGATCCGCTAGTGAGCGACGCCTCGTGGTACCATTACAAAGAGGCACACAATCACTGTCCAGAACATTTTCGTTTACCGTTCCTGGCTGGTGGAATGATCTTCCCACCCCTATCCGGAATGCTGAATCCCTGACAATTTTCAAGCGACAGCTGAAAACTCACCTCTTTCGTCACTATCTGACTTCATCCTTCATCCTGACTTCTTTCATCTTTCTCTGTCTAGCTTGTACTTTGAACAATTTGAACAATGCTTGAAACTTGGTATGACGAGCACTTCCTGTGTCTATTTGCCTCTTTAAGATGAATCGCTTGATGTATTCCCCAATTGTAAGTCGCTTTGGATAACAGCGTCTGCTAAATGAATAAATGTAAATGTAAATGTAATAAATATACTGACCAGGCTCAACCCTGCTTAGCTTCAGTGCGCAACCAGTATTGGGCTGCAAGGTGATATGGCTGTGGCCATGACATATGTATGCTATAAATAAACAGTGCTCATAAACAGTTGTTGAGATTCTCAACTAAAACGGTGTGGAGGCTTGGGCCCAGAAACAGTATTCGATATATCACAACTTAGCAAGCGGATGTATCTGCTGTTGCAGTTTTGCAGACATGCAGTTCGAGTTGTGCTCACGCTATCAGTGTGAATAAGACATAAATAAATAAATAAATAAATAAATAAACGAACAAACGAATAAATACAAATACAAATACATTTATTAATAAAAACTGTTATTCTGGCAAGTTTTAGTTATATACCAATTTTATGCTAATATGAATATAAAACGTTAAAATTCAGATGTGCATACATTACAGTATATCAGCTAATTTTACTACACCAAGTGTCAAGTACTCGATTCAGAATTTTGGACTGGAAATATCCATTTCATAAACAATATACAATGATTTAAACATTTTCACACATGATTGTTGGTGTTATTCAACCTAATCGTAAAGCAAGAATGTTCATCCCTACATCTAACTGTCAGTGGGCATAAGAAGATTGTATGAAAATTTACAAACGAGATTGTACAAATTCACATATATTAGCCACCGATTTCCCAAAATGTAAAATAGTTACGAATTGCTATGAGAGCGTAATGTTATTTGGTGTTATTTGTTATTATTTGATGTTATTTTAAACTCACATTTACGTATTTAATTTAATATCCTAATTGTCCTGAGGCAAAAACAGATAAAAACCTCTGCATTGCATTATTCCAGACCACATAACTGCTAGGGCTCCATCTCCCACCCCTACAATCTCAGCTGTGTTTCAAACAGTATTTAATTTGCATACATCACCCACATTAAATTCCCAAACAGAAGCATGCCAACAGCACAACACTTCACCCATAATGCCCATATTACTGATCAGTGTTCCATTTAACATTCCATATTCTGATTTGAATATGAACTCTCTGTACATTCCCTACAGTCAAGTCAAATGTTATTGTCTTTACTGCATAGAAAGGGAGGAAACAAAATATAGTGTCTCCAGAGTTCAGTTCAGTTCAGTTCAATTTTATTTATATAGCACATTTAAAAACAACCATGGTTGACCAAAGTGCTTAACAATGTCCGGAAAAAACGCATGCACAAACAAGACAAATACAGTAAAAACATAACAATGGCTCAGCTCAGCTCGAAATAAAAGCCAAGGAATACAGGTGTGTCTTAAGTAATGACTTAAACATTCCAACAGTCTGAGCAGTTCTTATGTGTACAGGTCAACTATTCCACAAATTAGGTGCCACCACTCAAAAAGCTTGGTCACCTTTATTTTTTAACCTAGCTCTCGGAACATCGAGGAGCACCTGATTGGACGACCTCAGTGCTTTAACAGGAGTGTGGACATGTAAAAGCTCTGATAAATAAGCAGGCGCCAACCCATTTAAAATCTTAAAAACAAACAATACAATCTTGAAAGATCTCAGAGCTACAGTGCAGAAATTTGTAACACATATCTTGTATTTGCCAGATAAGCATTTGTTTTTAACAACTGCATATACAGTGCATTACTCTGAAAGATGCGCCCAATACTACTTTGCCTCCAGAAGAAACTGTTAACAACAACATCAAGGGGTGGCCAAAGGGAGCAAGCTTGACCTTTCTAGACCCTTTTATTCACACTGACTTGAATATGATCAACACTGCCACATGCCGAGGTTACACACACACTGAAGGGATCGCTCATAGCAGTAACTGTGTGGATGTTATTGTGACACCAAAACCATCATCAAACATCTCATTCAGAGACCCTTGTGGCTCTCTCAGCTCAATACCTGCAAAGCTGCTTTCATATATGTGGACAGAGAGGTGCTTGGGGTAGTCAGAGCCAACCTCTCCACAGACATCAAAAGAGCCTAGACTATGACCTGAAAATACAATTCAACTCAACAGTGATCCATGGAACATTTGGAAGACATCCAGTGTGATCACAGAAAACTATTGAGAGAATGATTTGACCTGAAGCATCTATGTGTTAAGGAATCCCCCTTCATAGATAGCAGGGCAATAGAAAATAAGTAATATTTCTTATAGTTTTACAGTTGGGTGTATTTTGCTGCAGCATGTAGCTCAATGAGTGTAAACGTGTTTGAAAAATAAAGAATTGTAATGTAATCAGTCTATCATAGCGTTAAAATATTGGTTATCATTACTGGCCTCAAATTTCCTAATTAGTGCACACAGTGTCAAGGCTTACCTTTTTTTGGTACTGTATGTGAGTGCAATTAAGAATTCCTGGGTTACAATAACCAAGCTCGGGAAACTGAAGTGTGCTAGAACTTATTTATTACTATACTTATTCCTCATTCCAATAAACAGATCATTTCAAAGCATGCAGTATAGCTCTGCTATAGTGTAAGTCATGTGTTCCGTTAGAGACACAAAATTATGCTATTTTTCAATGCATTATCAAGGCAGTAAATATAGTTTGTAATTGTAATGACAACAATATAAGGATAATATTATGTCAGTCTTTTAAGTCCATGTTCAACAGAAGCTGATGAAGTCTCTAGTAACTCTAGGATTGGCATCCTGTAATAAAAACAGGAGAACAAATGGAGAAGGCTTAGCGTAGCGGCTGTTCATTTTATTTCAGGAAAAGGAGATCCATGCATTTCTACAGTTTCATTAGTCATAATTGTAATGCAAAAGTTTGGCTTAAAGAGATGTGTCTTTATTGTAGTATCACAATATCATTATATTAATGTTAGTTCTATTAATATTATATTTATATCTAAATGTTACTATTTTTGCAACAGATTTGAGGCCACTGAATCATTATGTTTAGCTGAACGCTATTAGAAAGAAGAGGTTGTTTGAGAGGAAAACATGCTTCATCATTCAATAATAAATTGGAGCTCATGGAATGAAGACGGAGAGAGACAGACTGGGTTCTCTCACAATAAACCAATTAAAAATAAGAGCTCACGATTGCTCTGCCATTCATCAAGCCTTACATCACCATGACAACAACACCCAGCTCCAGCGGCTCATGTGTGTTCCACAGAGACGAGGAAAAGATATCCATTCTGTATATTAGAGTCAAATCAGAAATGCAACACCTTTGACAGCTTGGCATCGCTACCTGTGAGGTGTCATGAATAGAAAAACAAATTACATGCAGGAGATCAAACCAATCCAAAAATTAGCTGCAAGGTGAAATTGCTCCTCCGAGATGACAGCAGAATTCGCCAAACATATCAGGACTCTGTGAAATCTATTTCTGGCTTTGTAAACTGCAGGCAAGCATCAGTTTTCCAGGCTTTAGATGCACTGTTGCACTGCATGAAAAAACATTCTCGCCTGTGGCTCGCATCAGTGTGTGTTTCTGTGGCAACAGCTTCCCTCAAACCATGTGTGTGCTTGCCGGTGTGTTGTTAGTGTGTGTCTGTGTGTGTGTGTGTGTGTGTGTGTATTCTCTAAGCGGGAAGTTGAAATCCCACACACAAGAGGAGGAGGCGACCATCGATCTATTCTTTCAGAGCTGAGCTGAGAGCTGGGAGGTGCAGTGGGGAGCTCTCGGCATAGCTAACATCCCATCAGGTGACTCCTCTATGCTTATCAGGATTTGAATAGGATCTCAGCTCCCTAACAAGCCTTCACAGTCTCTGCTGCATATGTCAAGAGAACAGAATGTAATAGTTCTGCTATACTGGAGAGTCACTAAGGCTGCTCTATAAAGATGTTGGAGTGCATTGCGTCCACATCATATTTTATGCACTGTAATGCTCATGATTATACAGCTTGTTCTTTGAAAGTATTTTATTTTATTATTTTAATGGTCTGCCCTAATTAGGTTGTATCTCAGAAAGATTTCTCAAATCCTCCACCTAGAGAAAACCTTGCCTCATCCTTTTCATGTGTTTTGCCTGATCTCAAATTTTTCTTCTGGAGTTTCCAAGATTTCAATATGTCAATAAGAAATGCGACCCTGGACCACAAAACGTCTCGGTTACGTATGTAACCCTCGTTCCCTGAGGGAGGGAATGGAGACGTCACGTCGGATGACTGACAAATTGGGATCTCGCTTAGAGGGACCAATCTACTTCGAGTGTAAACTAAACGCCGTCCCCTCCCTCAGGGAACGAGGGTTACATGCCTAACCGAGACGTTCCCTTTCAGTCGGTCACTCTCGACGTCACGTCGAGAGTGATCCTACCAAAAGGGGTCCTACCAAAAGGCCACAGCTACCGCACCTTCCAGTGTCCTGTGGAAGCCACCTGCGCCAGGGCCTGGGCCGTCATCCGACGTGACGTCGAGAGTGACCGACTGAAAGGGAACCAGTAATAAGGGTCATTTAAAAAAAAAAAAAAAGCTTTCCAATGATGTATGATTTGTTAGGATAGGACAATATTTGGCTGTGTGCAAAAAAAAAAAATATATATATAAATATTGAGAAAATCGCCTTTAAAGTTGTCCAAATGAAGTTCTTAGCAATGCATATTACCAATCACAAATTAAGGTTTGATATATTTATGGTAGGAAATTTACAAAATAACTTAATGGAACATGATCTTTACTTAATATCCTAATGATTTTTGGCATAAAAGTAAAATCGATCATTTTGACCCATCCAGTGTATTGATAGCTACAAATATACCTGTGCTTATTTTCCATTATGGTCCAGGGTCACAAATGTTTTTCCAAGTATCTAAACTAGTCTATTGACATGATATTGGTTGTGTACTATTACTGTATGTACCATGTCTCATCTGTTCTTCTATTTGTATGTCTCCTACACAACTTCAGAATAAATATCTCAGACAAAATGTATACATTTATGAAGTATGACTGAAAGTTCAATAAATCTCAAAGCTTTGAAAGCACCACTTTAGAAAAAAAAAAAAAAAAAGGTTGAGTTGGCATCCATTTTTGTACATATTTTCTCAGTAAATTTGATGAGTTTGTTGCTTGAATGACATCGGGGTTTTTTTTGGGTTTTTTTTATCAGTGACTGTGGTTTTGCCAACATGATTCCTGTCTCTTTGTTATGACATTTGTAGCTTACAGATATGTCTCTTCCTCTCTTTATAACCTCACCCAATGGGTGCAGACACTCCTTTAATGACAATACTAGAACTGTTAGCTCAACTGTGAATATGGAAACCGTTTCTCAGGTGGTGGTTTTATTTGAGCTTGACCAAAAAAATATTTAAAATTATTGCAAGTTGCTATTCACTATTCTGAGATTTTAGAATCATTATGAACACCTGCCCTCCCATAATGCTAAAGCACATCACACACACACACACACACACACACAAACAAACCAAACCTTCCTCTACAAACTCCAAACCCTAGTTAAAGTAAAACAAAACTACCTGTAACAGCATGATGGAGTGGAATGAGAGTAGCTGAGGTGTGGATCTAGATGTACTGAATAGATCTAGATTTACTGAAGTAAACAAATCTCAGAAACATGGGAATCCATAGAATATGTGATATGATGAGTTTGTTGCTTGAATGTCATAGCTTTATACACTATACTATATATCAGTATATAGGCATGAAATGTGGAAAATGCTCTATTGACGGTTATAATTGTACTGTCCCCTTAAACCATAACAGTCAATGTGATACTGAATAAATGTAGGTGCATGTGTGTTTTAGTCTCCCACATGTTCACTGGTTCTTACTGGTCATTCAGAGATTAAATATACATGAGATGAAATGGAGGCGAGTTTTTACTGTCCTTTATATTTAATTCCATTCAGTTTTTCAGTCCAAGCAGTGCAAGCTCCCCTGGGATGAGCATGAGCCGATGAGAAGAGGCAGTCAAACAGAGGAACACTCGGTGTGGAAATGATCCATTTACCCAAGTTAATGGCTGCCTTCTGCTGTTCAAGGCCACTTAATGGGTTTACTAGTGCTCACTCAGCAAAACACACACACACACACGCATTGCATGCTCATTCACTTATGCAGTCAACAAAGGAAGTATAGTGTACCGTGGCATCTATTGTTATTGTGTATCTTAAATTATGAATTTTTAAAAACAAGGTTGTATAAATTTCTGCTAATTTTGTGTATTGTTACTGTGGATTGTTTCTCTTATCACACACTATTCTTCATTAATTAATTATTAGGCAGAAATGGATGGCCACCACTCTGAGAGTGCAGGGAGACCCAGAGGGTGTTTTCCAGACAGTGAATTTATCATGTTACAACCTCTTCCTTGGGGCATTTGGGACATCCTAAGGGGTAGCTTTATGTATAGTTCACTACATCTGACAAGGAAATAAAGCTTAGTATAATGTCACAGGCATGATGTTCAGTATGCTATCGCCTTTTGTATATTCAGAATAAAGCTAATGCATTTCTCTTTTGTATAACTTAAATTAAATTATAGCATTTTGGGACATACAGTATCTATCATGTCACATCTGAGACACAGTCTACCAAAGAGTTTAATAATTACTGTTCAGGCTCAGTAGGTTTTACCCAGTGGCTACCTACTATGCTTTTTGTATCATAATTGTTATTTGGGAGGTCTCAGAAAGAGGGAGAAAAAAAGGAGACATTAAAACTTGAACTAATCTCATCACACGATGCCTTAACAAAAGGACACTGCAGCGACATTCAATACAAATGTAAATAACTGAATCTCTTCAAAAGTGCCCTTCCACAAGACTGTTAGTGAAGAGGTGTCCAGTAATGCTCCTGGAAGGTCACTGTCCTGCAGAGTTTAGCTCCAGTCCTAATTAAATCCACCTGAAACAGCTAATCAAGTTCTTCAGGATTACAAGAAAAGTCTGAGCAAGTTAGTTGGAGCAGGTTGGGGCTAAATTCTTAAGGATGTTGGCCCTCCAGGAGCAGGACTGGACCCCTTGTGCATGCAATAGTCACATTTCAAAGAAAGTTTCATTGAATGTTCGCCGGTTCCCGCCTCCTTCTTCCCGTGACTAAGAACTGTGTTACATATATGTTTTTTTATAATAATATAAAGTATTCTTAAAAGTATACCATCCATACTTACTAGACCATCTCATTATATCGTTTAATTATCTATCTATCTATCTATCTATCTATCTATATCCAAGCAATGATGGCTGAAGAATGTTATTCAGAACTTTCAAATAATTCATAAAATATGATGTCAGTGTTGGTTGATGGTTATTTGTGCACAGTAAACAGTGATGTTGAACTCATGTTGAAGGCAGATATGACTGCTATGTTACACTGCTCCAGGAAAGACATGAGCTGCTTGACAATAGCTTTAATAATTCAGAAAGCTTGCCTGAGAGATCGTATCTGAACATCACAGCCCTGTTGGCACAAATGATACACACAGCCTTTTCCATTTGGGAATTTGGGAAAGTTTCCAGTTAATGCTTCACTACAGCACAACAAAAGGCTAAAGGGAATTTTCATTCTAAAAGTCCATAAGATCAAAAGTGGCCAGATCGCCCCCCACCCCCCACTCCCCACTGATTTTGATCACAAAACACTGATTTTTACAAAGGATTTGCACAGAAATTTGTTCTGCTTGTGTTTAATTAATATGTGACTAATAGTGCTGCTTTCGTCAACAAAAATTATGACTAAATATCGTCGTCAACGAACCTTTATTACGTGACGAAAACGAGACGAGACCAGACGAAAATGCTGGTCATGTGACGATGACGATAATTAAATGTATAATGCAATATCATTGACGAATAAAAACGAGACTAAATGTGGTTTACAAAATAAAAACTATGCTAAAATGTCTCTTCATTTTCGTTGACCAAAACGAGACGAAACGAAATGTTATAACGTTATTTCGTCTCGTTTAGTCGCGTTATTATTATTATTTTGCAGTATTTCTGTTTCCTGTGTCTCGCTTCAGGGGCTGCATCAGGTCACACTGCGCAGACGCAGGCGACGTCACTTCCTCAAGCCCCACTCGCGGCATTATTTAGAGCAGTGTTTC
>NW_015662582.1:658619-668993 GCF_001515625.1 Sinocyclocheilus rhinocerous | reverse complement strand
AAGAAAAAAAAAAAAACATTTAACCATTTCAACCATCAACCATTTCATTCATCCAGTTGCTCTGATACAGCTGTAAGCTAATATATGATAACAACTCAATAAATAAATACATAAATAAATAAAGTAGAAATACCTCTGCAAAAAATTTTGATGTCTTCAACTAAACGCAAAGCCCTAAAAATTGTAATGGCTTTCTATTTTGCTGTATTCAGGACCTAAGGCAGCTTTCTTGCCCAGGGATTCAATTATGGTATTTAAATGTTAGATTCATACATACCTAATTGCCTTCCTACCTGCATAACCTGTCTGTGAAAACAGCAATTTTCAGTTTCCGTGACTGGACTTGCAGTATAACATAATAAGTGTGACAAACAAGGACTGTAGTCATAGCTGAATACATGTTTAGTCATTACATGTATTCATATATGTAGCAACCAACCTGACACAATAGCAGTTCTGCAATGAAACTCTACTGGATTTCAGAGTGCCATTTTTTTTTAATGAGCATCCATCCTGCCATGTCCTGTGTACAACAGTGAGTACAACACAAGTTTTAAATAAGTGATGAACTATTTGTGAATTATTCATTAATTTGTAAACATGGATGTGCCTTCCACGCTGTTTGCACTTTCAGTTAGTTTGCAGAAAGAAAGAAAGTAAAATGGAATACCTAAGCTCCTTTTTCTCATATATCAAAAAATATACAGGGGTTGTAGCTGTAAAGTCACTTATGTTAAACCCTGTGCAATATTTCAAAGCAGCACTAACATGAAATGTGATAATAGTAGCTACAGTTCTCATGATGAAATTTAAAATAATGGTACACCATTATTTAAAAAATAAATAAAAAAATATGTCATTATTTACCCACCCTCATGTACTTTTTCAACTGTCAATGACAATTCATAGTGGCTAATCAAGCTCCAGACATAAATAGACTATATGACTATATGAATTATGTAATAGCTTTTTTGTTAGGAACAGACCAAAATTTAAGTCATTACGTATTGAAAATGTTATCCTCTGCCTAAGCTGTGAAATCTCATACATGCTAATGTTTATTTCAAACATGGCACCTCGTGTCTCTACCTACAATTTTTTTGCTAAACTTTTTTTTGTTGTTGTTGTTTTTTGTTTTCCTATACAAACAATTCACTGCAGTTTCCAGTTTAAATGCACACCAGTGGCAGTAAAAATACCAACTGTTTTTATTCCTATTTACATACATTATGATTGCAGGGGACGATTAACGATTAATAAATACTTTTTTATATACTTAATACTTAAAAGACCTAAGAAAATAGCACACATGTTATATGTATTTTTTTTTTTTGAGCACAACAGCCTTTTGTCCATGTAAGTGTGGAAAAGAGCAGCTTTGACACTTTGCAATTGTCTTTGTTTGTGTTCTACAGAAAAAAAAAATCAATTATTTAAAAGCAATGACACAAGATTGGAAAAAAAATAGTGGTAATAGTGGTGTCTTTAATGACATGAATCCACTCTACAAAAAACAAACAAATGTCATATGATTTGGTCAGTGACCACTATGTCTGCAGAACTGCCAAAGGACAGACTTGTCTTTTTTCCCATACATCACCATGCCACGAGTCCTTGCAGAGCCCTTTGAGGCTGTTACCAGGTCAGTGGTTTGATATTTTGCCTTTACCTGACTCAACACATAGTAAGACACCTACACAGAAATGGTCAATAAATGTTATCAATGACCAACAGAGAGCTCCAGTAGTTGCATGAAATCCATTTCAGTGGTTCAATAGAGGCTGGGAACTCTTCCTTATGATTTTCTTTAAGATTCTGCAGAGGCTGTCTTTGCTATGCTGAAAAGCTCCAGACAGATCATGTTACTTTTGATCATAAATGTCTTTGTGAGAAGGAAGACAAACTGCAGTTCAGTAAACATAATAATGTGGCGTTTTGTGACTCTCAAGAGCTGCTCACATCGTAAAAGGCAGCACTGCACAAACAGATTTGGTCTAGCGAGCTATATCTCAAGGCTAGGAATATCTGTATAGAATAAAGCCCTTCGCAAGCATTCATCAAGGCCACCGTGATTTTTGCTATGAAACAAGTTGTCAACGTCACACACACACAGGCAGATGTGTGAACATTTTCCCCAAAGAGTGAGCACCAATGTTAACAGGTGCAGTAACCTAGAACACTCTGGAGGTACCACCCCACTGACGGGGTTGGCAGCTCTGCTTCCGTCAGCCCTCAGTTGGGAGTCTGGTGTTGACAGGCCTTGGGGAGGGTTACGCTGCACCCCGCTGAAGAGAGAGCAGGCATTTGCAAGAAAGAGAATCCATTTTCAAAATGTGTTTAGTAGGCAGATATTAATATAGCCAGATTCATAAAGTAATACCTCACCCTACAGTGAAAATTCTGCCATAATATACAGCACTGTGCACAGGTTTTAGGCCATTAGTATTTTCACCCCCCAAAAATGGTTTTAAGCTAGTTATTTAGTCTTTCGCTATAGTGTGTCAGTGGGAAATCTCAGTTTACATTTACACATATTTCTTTTGTCATTAATTTTAATAATCCAGTGAGATTTTCATATACACAAGGAATCTGACAACAGCTACTATGCTCCACACAGAGATCTGATCTCACCATCATCAAATCAAGACATGATGAATCAGAAATAAAAAAACGGAGACAAACTGAAACCAGAAGAACTGCGGCAACATCTCCATGACACCACAAACTACCTAAAAAACTATGTGCAAGTATACCTAGGACAAAAGCTGTTTTAAATGTAAAGGGTGCTCACACCAAATGTTGATTTAGTAATAGAAGTGAATTGATAAATATAATTTATTTATGACATTATTTTTGAAAGCATCCTCACTAACGGCCTAAGACTTTTGCACAGTACTGTACCTTTATGAACAGTAGCTCCAAACCTGACGATGAGGAAAGTCATTATTCACCAAAAATCTTCAATTTGTGTACTTTTCTTTGCACTTTGTGATCTGCAATAAGACATGTGAACTAAAGAAGTTTGATGATATAGAGGTTTTGAAGTGGCAATATGCACAAGTACGAATGTGACTTACACAAGTAAAACACATGCTAAATAATAATAATAATAATAATTCTGCTATGTAAATATAACAATAATAAATAACTGTATTATGAATATCACTTAAGTGATTGTTTGACTTGGACATGCCAAAATAAATGCCCAAAAATCCAACAATTCTGTAATATGGACTGTATAATGAAAGTAAATTTTGAAATTAACAAGTTATTTGATGTGTTTTTGCACAAACTTAATATAGAAGGAGATTTGTTAGTGTTTAATGTTCTGTTATGTTGGAATGTATAGTGGTTTCTGTTATGTTGCTGTTTTGGGGAAGTTACCATTGTGGTGAATATATACAGTGTATATACTGAATGTTGCTTTATATTAAAAGCAATAACCACCATGCAGTGATCTATGTTAGTTAGTTAGCATGCGTTCGCTGTTGCTATAGCTAATAGTTAGTGTAGTTGTTATTTTAAGTGGATTTAAATGAAATAAGTTGGCATTACTCATAAATAAAGTTTTCTAAAATTATTTTTTTTCCCCCCTCCAAAACAGCAGTCTAATTTGGACAAATCTTGATGTGTGTAAAAGCATGCAGCATTTGTGGTATTTTAATACATGCACTAGATTGTGAAAATATTGCCCATTCCATTGTCTCAGCTATAGAGAGGGACGCACCCTGGACACATCGCCAGTCCATCATGTATGAGAAATTATTTGAGTTGACTGACATTCATGAATATCTCTCTAGGTTTATACGATACACTTTATGAATGAGACTACAGTCCCTTCGCAGGGAAATGTGTATCTCAATTTCATTGTGCATCTGAGTCTCAGTTTTTATTAAACAATCTCTTACAAGCTTCAGAGTTAATCTGGAAGAGAAAAAAAAATTACCATGCCAATTAAGAATAAATTAAATTGTATACATATTCATAAGCTGCAGAGTAACCTGGGATTTATTTATCCGTGACTGAAAATCTGTAAAGCAATATTGCACTGTTAAAATACCATCAGAGATTTCTTTATAGCTCCCAGGCATTAACTGGCAGCCAAGAATTTATCCGCTTGAAGTGTACAGCACATTGCTTGGATACTTTAAGTTCAGCATCTAAGGATTTATTAGTGTGATGACAATCGTTTTTCTTCAGATTCTTGGGGAAAACAGTTTTAATTACAGATACTTTTATCATCCTTTTAAAAGCTCTTATCATAATTTGCACAAGTTACCCCTTGAATATGCATGGTGTCAGTATTGTGAAACCAGGCCTTTTGACAGTAACATTTGCCCAAAGCAAGGCTAAACAGCACAGAGCACACAGACAAATTGTCTAGTACCTCGAAAAAGAGTGTGTGAGTGATTGTAAAAATAGCCACTATAAGTTAACTAATAATTTGATGGAGTTCCCCTGTATGCTTGACAAGTTTGTTAGCTGCTGTTCCTTCACACCACACCAAAAGATCGTTTTGTAAAGTAATTAATACATTGCTGATACTGTATGGTTTATTTGAAAATATGTCGTCTGTTTGATTACGTCATTAACTTAATTTTACCGTACATTTCTTCCATATGTACATCAATTTGACATAGTCACCAATGACATGCTACTACTAAATATATTGTAGATACTTAATTTTCTTTAAAGCTGCTTTGCAACGATTTGCATCGTGAAAAGCGCTATACAAATAAACTTGAATTGAATTGAATTGAATTAATTACGTGTCCTGATATTTTCAACTTCCGGTGTGGGGTGGTCAATTTCTTTCAAATCATGAACTGAAAGGGAGGCCATTTTTAGCTCTGAATTTTGCACAACCCTGATCATTAATGTTGGTTCAGTATCTAAAAAAAAAAAAAAAAAAAGAAAAAAAAAAAACACTCAGAGATATTTCCACGTTACAGAAAGCCGGGTTTGTCCGTGAGAGTGGGATGCCGTCCGTGAGATGATGTTTCTCTGTGGGGGGATTGCGCTTTAGAAGCTCCACAATCCAGAAGGATGCTGGTGGGAAATGCCTGTCGACAGAGAGGACGAGATTTGTCAAAAAGCACTAGAACTCTTATCGGATCTTTGTTCTAAAGGGGAGGTTCAGAACGAAAATTGTTTGGATTTCATTTATTATTTCCGAGACCTTGCCAGGCCGAGGAATTCGGACTCAGGTAGGCGACATTCCTGCACAAAACGGTTGCATGCGCTTTTTTCCCCCTCCGAAAGGATCATGAACTAGGTGAATACATTGAAGTACCATCGCAACTTCATATATATTTTCACGTAGTGGGTTATTTTTCATTTGATTCAGTATTGACTTGTTGCTCAACAATTTGTTCCATTTTAACCTCGAGATGTCAGCACGCTGGAGGAATGTCGACTATATTTGCTGTGTTACTATATTTTACTCGACGTGATATTCGGTGTCAATTCAGTTTGGTGTATAGACTCAAATACTTTTGTCAGACATAAAATGCTATAATGTCAGAAATCTAATGTAGAAATGCTAGTGGAATAGCTATTATAATTTTACTCCAATTAAATGAATAAGATTCTAATATATAAACCGTTTATAATATTGATATATGTATTACAGTTGCAGTGTATGCAGCAGGGCCATATTTCATTCTTGCAGGAACCTTTAGAGTTTAGAAATTCCAGATTTGTTGACCAGTATATGTCATCATTACACTGGAAAAAGCTTGTTCCTTATGGCATGGATGGATCTCTGGTGATCCAAAACAAAAACGTTCTCAATATAGACATTCACCTCTAAATTACAATTAATCAATCAATATTAGTAGACAACACATATCAAAACAGAAATTTAGCTTATAGTCATGAGAAATTAATTGATTGTGGTTACACGACCTCTTCTTTAAAATGCACACTCTTAATGTCATGTCCCTTAGGATAGCCTTACCCATCATTCTCTTACACTTTGGCCATGTTTCATCATCATGAACTTTTTTATTTAGGTATAGCTGGAGCCACATAATCCAGGATGAAAATTGTTGCATTTGAATTAAATATGGCATCTGTTACTTTTCATATATGCTGTGTTGATAAAAAAAAGATTGAGACACAATATAAAATCCATTCCAAAAGCACAGGCCAAAAGTGCAGTATTGGAATCTGACTGCTTAGATTTAAATGCTACAGCACCTGCTGAGCAAGAGGGCATGAGTCGTTTGTGCTACACTGAGGTGTACCAAGGGGATTTGGTAACCGGCGTTAAATCTACAACCCACCAGTAATGTTTTTTTTTTTTTTTCTTATTCACAAAAGCTTTTATAATGATTCCTTTTGATGTCTGATGCAAGCTTCATTTATATCACAAAACAACCAAATTTCAGGACCAGGTTGGCCTCTTTATAAGATATGGCTTTGGTACAGGTCATGAAATTTTGGAAACATGTCTTAACTGCATGACTACACAGAGCCAAAATGTGAACCCCTCCCCCAACAGATGCACACCAGCTCAAGAATCATAGAAGCTATATCGGCATCTCTCTCGCACTCTCACACACCAATCCCCTGTGGCTGCATTGACAGCTGTTCATGGTTGATTTAGTCAGTTTATTGAGACCCAATGGTCTGCACCCTACCCAAATTCCACAGTAGTGTAGTAATAAAAGACTACAGCTGAGATGTGTCATTTAATATTGGCTGTCATCAAAAAAAATATATATATTGTGACAATGTCTCTGAACATTGTGTGTTTTTAATTTAATTTTAATTTTAATTATTTTTTTATTTTTTTATCTGAAGGAAAGTTGGAGTGGTTTATTAAGTATGAGCAGACTGGGTGAGAATGCAAAAGCATTTAATTCATAAAAATAAGCCCCTTATTATTACTGTTTTTTTTTTTTTTTTAGGGGGGGGGGCAGCTCTCTACCTATATCATTGCAAAACTCCAAAAGAGTACCTATATATGCAAAAAAAAATTTGATTTGTAAACTACTACATTTGGCACATCAGTACCATATGTATGGGCTTGCTGGCATAGTAAACTTGAAAGGTATCTCATCTGGTACCTGGTACTCAGGACATGCTGATAAAAGAAAGTAAATAATTGTAGAAGCAAGCTAAAAGGGAGCTGATGCTTCAGTTTGCTGTTGTTAACACTATTGGTTTGGTTTAGGCTAGGGTTTAGTGTAGGTGATACATCATTTTCAAACAAAACTATTGACTGTTTAGAACCATTTACGGACTGCTGCAATCCAACCAATGTAAAATATTGTCATATTCATGTTTATCTATGTAAAAAATAAAAAATAAAAAGTAGATAAAACTCACTCACTGGACAATTTACTTTGAGAGTGTTGCAAAACATGCAAGAAGCAATGTCATTTCAGAGATGACATAAAACTTCATGGTGTAACTCACCCTCAATTGTTGTACTAGGGACATGAATGATTCCTCAAATTGTGCAGCATATTAAGGATAGGTGTACTAATACTTTTTACAAACAGGCTTACTGTTTTTTGCAGGTAGACAATGTTTGATTCACTAAGGAACCATCTAGAAACCACCCAAGTAATCACATAGCAATGCTCTAGCTACTACTAGAAAATGAGCAGAAATCCACCACGAAAATGAGCACCAAAACCCACAAAGAGCTCCTTATAGGGAATGTGAAGCGAAGCCAGTATCTGTATCTGTATTTGGATTAAACCAGATGTGGTTGGGTCTTAAACCATAAGTTTGTCCAAACTATATATATGTAATTATGTTCTCTCCATAGTTTACTGTAACAAAAATGTGCCTTCTACAATTTATAAATGTTAAATTCTTTTAATTTTTAAAACAATTAATTTTAATATATTGTTATTATTATTATTATTATTATTATTATTATTACAAAATTGCTTTAAAGAGAGAAAGGCCTTTAGGAGAGAACATATGTGTAATTTGTGTGTGGATGGATAAGACATATTCCCATCTCTTTTTGGTCAAATCGAGATTCTGTCCCTATCACTTTTTAAAAGCCATTAAAAAATATCTTGCAGAAGTTATGTACAAATCATCTACAGTCCATCATTCTTTACAATTCAATTCATACATTCATACACACATTTCCATTTTGTTTGGTGGTCAAAAAGTTAGTTGATATATTATCAGACCCAACGACACAGTACTGTACAACCTCTGCCACATGTAGGTGTGATGTGAATAACCAACCAAATGGCAAGTTGCTTCAGTAAAATTCCAAGAATTATTCTTTATTTACTTTTCATATGTGTTTATAGGTCAGTATAGTGCAGAGAAGAACGTAGGAGAGAGAAAGGAGGTCTGGTATCATGACCCTGGCCGGACAACACCTTTTATATGCCCTCAGCACGTCCAAGCTCTGGCAAGATACTTATGTTATTTGACAAACCATTGTTTTGCAGTGCTAGATGGTTCCCCTAGTATTTTCAGCAGAAATCAAACATTAATGAAAACTGTGCTTCCCAATACTTTGGATTTGATTGAATAAGCAAATCGACACATTTGACCAGTTATACGCCAAGAGTATTTCTGCTCCATGGGATATCAGGACATTCAGACCAAGTGGCTGTGTAAACTGTAATTAAATAATCAGCAGCATGCAGCCGGAGTGAAAAGAAAAGAAGCAAAACAATCATTATCCAGTGTCTCACTGTGTCGGAATGGTCGCCTTTCTGTGAAGCCATGGTAACATTGTTATTTTCTTTGGAGGACAGATGATCAAATGATTTTATAAGAATAGACTTGATTACACAAGGGGCAATACTGAGTACCAAGAGCAGTGCTTGTATGATTTTGCAATCAGTCAGAATTTCCAGAGCCCTTCTTATGAAAGTGCTTTATAGGCATAACTAGCATTTGGTGTTCTTCAGAGCTGTTTTTTGGTTCAGAGAAAGTCTGCAGCATGATAAACCACAGGCTGGTCTTTCATTGCTTTATTAAACTCTTACTGGAAATCACATTTCATGTTCGACAGGCTTTAGCATGTCACAAAATACTAAAGGTGAATGACAACCTAGTACTTTTAAATGTTGTTATTACACCTTTTAGGGGTCTAGGAGCAAACATTTCTTTCATGTTCCCTGGAATCCGCTTGAAATGCCTCTCTGGCAAATCTCACAAGAGGAAAATGCAATTTGAGCGTTGCTGAAGGGATAATGATGCTTATTAGAGCTTTTTAAGCAACCTGGTCCCAAACTGAAACATATTAGAAAAAAAGCTCTTTGGAGCTTCTTAGACAACCGGCATATTCACCATATGTATGATATATTATTTAATTGCAAACAACAGTTTTTCAATTTATAGAAATTGTTGAATGCAATTTGAGCGTTGCTGAAGGGATAATGATGCTTATTAGAGCTTTTTAAGCAACCTGGTCCCAAACTGAAACATATTAGAAAAAAAGCTCGTTGGAGCTTCTTAGACAACCGGCATATTCACCATATGTATGATATATTATTTAATTGCAAACAACAGTTTTTTAATTTATAGAAATTGTTGCTATATTATTACTCTTTAAAACAAGACTCTAAATTTCTTTGGTTAGTTAAAATGCTTAACTCCTTTAGTTTAAAATGGTTAAATCCTCTGTATTTCCTGTGTGTTCGCACAATGTTAACACAAATGTGTTCATACAGGCAGCTGCAGCGCAGTGGGAATCTCAGCTACAAGGCTCTTTGAAGCTCTTTGTGTGTTGGAATGTTTCTATGGGTTACTAGATATGAGCTATTGTGGAGCTTTCACTTTGAAGTGTAACTGACACACTCAGTGGACTGAAATGAGTTGTGGTGTTTTAGAGGACTCTGCTTTCCCCCCCTTCCTCTTCTTTTGTACACCACATCTCTCCAGCATTCAGCAGAGACAGCAGCTGCCAAACTCTGTTTGATTTGGGCTGTCTCTGCTGAATGCTTTTTTTTTTTGTTCGAACAGCAGTTGGTGTATATACTGTATAGTTAAATAGAGTGGCTGTTCGAACATATTTGACCACATGAGTATCCACACTACGAGTGAAATTCAATCAAATGTGTTTTCAAATACCTCTGGAAGTGGTCAAAAGTGGACAAGCTCAAAATGTTTTAAACCCCATTCACACATGTATTTAACGTTGTCCACTTGTGATCGGATTGACAAAAATGCATATTAATACCAGATGTAAGGACCAAAGAGTTTCAGGTATGATGATCTTAAAGGATAGTTGACCCACAAATGATAATTTGCTGTTAATTTACTCATCCTCAGGCCATCCATGATGTAGGTGACATTTTTCTTAAAGGGGTCATATGATGCGATTTAAATTTTTCCTTTCTCTTTGGAGTGTTACAAGCGCTTGGTGCATAAAGACGATCT
>NW_015662582.1:646459-658546 GCF_001515625.1 Sinocyclocheilus rhinocerous | reverse complement strand
ATAGCTGGCCAATCACAGCTCACCTCGCTTTTTCAGACCGATGAGCTTTGTAAAAATCAACGCGTTTCAGAATGGCGGGGCATAGAGGAGAGTACCGTATGTACCGTATGTGGAAAATAATGTGTTTTTTGAACCTTAAACCGCATAAACACATTTCATTACACCAAATACACAAAATAATGTTCTTTTTAGCAACATCATATGACCCCTTTAAGTAGTTAGTACCAGTAAAAATAGATGTTTAGCTAAATCCATGGTCCTTAGCGATTCAAACAAAATGCATGGCTATCATTACTTTGCGAGACAAAAAGCCATATATAGGTAACATAAAATTATACCGTGGCTCCTGAAGATATATTGAGGTCTTGAGAAGTGAAATGATTGGTCTGTGCAAGAAACCCTACATTAATTACAACATTATTACCTTGATCCTCAGGCAAATGGTCTTGAGAGTGTTTACAAAAAAAAGATGGGTATAAGCCCTGAACACTGGGCTTAGCTACATCCAGCTTTACGATAAATATTTACACATGTTGCACCAACTAAAACTATGGCGCAACCAGGCCCAGTGTAGACGATGCATGTCCACGCTGACACATTACACCCCAGTGATAGTCAGGTTGCCATTCACGCTGCAATGACTACAACTAATACTAATTATTAATTACAGAAACATATTTTGTGTCAGGTGAATTACTATCAGCAGTGTGGTAGCCTACACTGATCTTGAGGATTGCTATATATTGTTTATCCTGCCTAAAAGGCAGCCACAGACATTACAGTTCACATCTGCAATAAAAATTTATTCACATACATGGATCCTAAAAATTAATCATGTCCAAACAAATCATGACTTTTCACTTTACACTTACCTTTTAATTGGCGTAAGATTTAGTCTCAAAACAGCACTGCGTAAAGCGGATTTTACGTCCAGCCTAGAATTACAACCTGTAGTCTTAAAACTAGTACGTCCCGCTGGTGCAACCGACCCCTGGTGTGCAAACTCCCTGTTGTATAATGACATATGCGTGGGGGAAAACTCACACGTGAACTGACACTGTGTTGGATGGGGTGGATAAATTAACAGCAAATTTTAATTTTTCGGTGAACTATCCTGTTAAATATTCAGTATCACCTAATATGTAAGATTTAAATAACACCAGTCATCTTTTTAATGGGAATCATGCAGACACATGGTCTGTGCTCCATTTTCTCCAACATTAGGAAACCGTTATCAGATTTCCCAGGATCCTCATGTACCACACGCTCCATGTGGATCAAGAAGCAAGAGACCCTTTAAAGTCTATTACTGTATGCCACTGGTGTAAATTTAACATGACATGAGGACCTGTCTCTCAACCAGAGCGGTATCTCAGAGCAGGAGACTCACAGCAGCAGTGGGCATGTAAAGGTGTGATCACACTATTCTTTGGCTCTGCCCCAAAAGGCATGTTTGCACTTGCAGACTTGCACCAGATCAAAGTCTCTTATTAACTTACACTGACATACTTTTCAGCATTCAAAAAGTAACCAACAGCAATGACATCATTGTAATATCTCCGTACTGAATTGTGTGTAGAGCTGCCTCTCTATTTAACTCTACAGTATATACACCAAGGAAATAGAGTAACAATGGACCACCGTGCTTGTCTGGACCGGAAGCATTTCATGTTCTGGTATTTTCATAACCTAGAACTGCCAAAATAAATTGAGTAGTGCAAACTTTTTGAGTATAGCAAAAAGTAACAAATATGATATAAAAAATAAATAATAATAATAATAATAATAATTACCAGATTTTTAAAACCTATCCCAAAGAACATCAAATGTCTAATCTTAAGTGTGTTTTCCAGATGTGTACCTTTATTTTGTACACACTAAGTGTGTCAATGTGATGAAAGTGTGTCATGGTTTTGATGAAACCATGAAAACCATGGTTTCCCATTACAATTAATGAAGCTGTTTACACTGCAACACTGTAGCTTCATTCAATATAATGCGAGTGATCTAAGACTTGCTTTCTAAAACCTGTAAAGATATATATATATATATATACACACACTTTATGGCTTCTGTTTATACTTCTGTTGTCTACTGTCAATAAATGGACAGTTTTTTTTTTTTTTGATCGTGTCAAGGCATTGTGAACTCTACTCTTATTAAAGTGGGGTGGAAAAACAAAACCATAAAGGACTTGGGTATGAGGCTAGAGAAAAACACAATTTTTTTTTTTTTTTGATCGTGTCAAGGCATTGTGAACTCTACTCTTATTAAAGTGGGGTGGAAAAACAAAACCATAAAGGACTTGGGTATGAGGCTAGAGAAAAACATTTGGGTTGATTGACATCCCTGCATTTTCTGGGTAAATTATTAAAGGGGCTTTCTTGTCCAATGGGTGGTCCCTTTTCACCCAGGCCAACTTTTGGCTACACCTCTCAGGAGCTCAATTAAACTGGTTTTGTCCATCCTAATTAAACATGTCACCTGCTTTGAGTCAACTGTGTGAGGGCTCCCTTTTTACTGCTTACTCTTAATTAACTTAAGTTCCTGATTTTAATTAAAGTTAAGGGATTACATTATAGTCACTAGTGGTTAGGGCCAATGATCACAGTGACAATACCCAATGTTTCAAACAGCAGTGGCTTAGAATCGGCATTCAGTTAGATGTCTAGGGAATACAGTGTGCTTAATAGGGGCTATATTAATGAAGAAAGCTAGGTAAGCATTATCTGGAAATTGGAACAGGAAACTGTACAAACTGAAAGGAATTGGTTATCAAAGTAAAGCAGGTGCCAAATGTTTAACCCTTAAATGCATACCTCGGGTCTTTAGCAACCCGGGACATTATTCTCTTCCCTCCTTCAATTTTTTAAGTTAGACATCAATTTTCTTAGTATTCCTCAATCTATTAATTATAAACAATATAACAAGAAAAAAATATTAAAATATAAAAGAATGGCAGTTTTCTGATTAATTTTTTTTTGTAAAAAGTGTATAGGGTCGCTAGAGACACGAGGTATGTAAATGTGTAAGTATTTTTTCCTGCGCAACTATATTTACATATCTGATGACTCAATATGTGAAATGCATTTTTTTTCGTCAAGGTGGCACTGTTTGATACACAATGATGATGTGACGTTTCACACATAATTACCGCAGGCATAAAACAAACAAATACGATCAGCAAAAATTTTAGTGGTTTGAATTAAACCACTTAAATTGCAGCAGTTAGAGATTCATCCGTGCTGGATATATAGGTCCGGGTCGCTAAAGACCCGAATATGTAATAATGATTGGCGAAACATTCATGCATTTAAGGGTTAAAAGAAGATACCACTATAGTGTCTGTATGAGAGGTTTGAGTAAAAGGTAGTAAATTACATCAGACTGGAGCTTTACCCTCTTACTTCAAGACCATTAAAGGATTCTTTGATTTCTGAGTGGCTGCTCAAACATCTGAATGGCTGTGAATGAATGGAGTGAATTTACTGTTCTTGTGATGAAATGTTTTGTAAAATATTTGCAGTTTCTCTCACTGTAATTTTTAGGCTGTTGACTTTTTTATATGATAATATAATAATAAATTTAAAAAAAAATCAAATCACAAGGGTTTTTGTGAATGCAGTGTTGCTTCTAAGATCTGCTTCTCAAGCTGCCTTTGATTTTAAAGCCTATTTTCCAATGAACATTTATCTTTAATAGGTTATCTTTGATATCTTTGATTCATAGACTCTTTGAGAAAGCCTGACTCTATGAGCTGGATGTTCAAGGAATCATATAGATAGACTGAAATGCAACACCAACAGTGTGTACGTGCTGTGTGATATTATTTCCAGTTTTATTTGCTAAAATATTGAAACACTCCAAACATAATATGTATTATACTGTATATTGATTACTTCTAAGGCATTGTTACATTTTTGATGCAATTTGCCACTTAGACACTACAGTGAAATATGCCTGTTCGATTGTGTACACACAAACTTATTTATAACAGTGACAACTGCATTCTACAACCAAATACATTCTTGAAAAAGGTTGGTAGTGACAGCCACATTTTCATTCAGTCTGAACAGTGTGTACAGAACTGATTAAAATAGTCCTATTTGGACCTGAACAGCTTGTGCTCCCACCGGCAGTTTAAGGATCCCGTATATTGTGGTCCAGAGAACTTTCATGTGAAATGAACTTCTGTACTTATGTAGCCTACATTTTAGTCTCACCCTCTGTTTGTATGCACTTAATCCTTTCTTCTTAGATATATCCATTAGCCTGCTGTCATTGGTGGTGACCGCTTGTGGCTTGGCCCTGTTTGGCGTCTCTCTCTTCGTTTCATGGAAATTGTGCTGGATTCCATGGCGCGAGCGAGGCCTCTCTCCAGGCACCAAGGAGGGACATCCAAACCCCCCTCATCCTCCTCCTCCACCCCTTCAACCCCAGTCCATCTATACCGAGGTGGACGCCACCCTCGACCGCCGGAATAATGCCAGAAGTTCAGTGGTAAAAGAGACTACGGTGCTGCCCACTCCGGTCTCTCCAGCAGTTCCGGGATCTCCTCCTGCAGTGCCAGTGCCTGAGGCAGCCCTCAAAATAAGCCACACATCACCTGATATTCCATTGGAGGTTGAGTCTAAGACTCAAGAGAATGGTGTCCATGGCAACACACGCATGCAGAGGCAAATCACAGATCCCTCCTCGACCTGTGTCAGGTAAGTTAACCTTCTATAATTACTTTAATGGATTCTGGTGAAACGTCAGTCTCTCAAAAATAGGACTGGCTGAGAGGTCAATTTGGTGTCCAATCAGAGTTTATCACTAAATGTCTCTACAGTAGATGACACTGACCTCATACAGATACAGTTTTCATTTTTAAGTTGGACAATTTTAAGGCCGTAGGCTTGCAGTGTTTTCCTGCACATTTTAAAATTACAGCATAAAATGTCAATACATTTTCTGGATAAGGAATATATTCATTCTTTTGAAACAGCCTATAGCTGTTACTTAAAAAAAGAATAATTTGTCTAATTTTTTATATTACAAAATTGTAACTAGTTCCTAAACATTTTTTGTTTTGTATAATATTGCTTTTGCCATCTTGTAAACAAATTAAAGGGGTAGTTAAAGGGATAATACCTTTTACTTTGGTAAAATGACACATTATAAAACCAATTTCACAATCAACTAACTAAATCAGCTAACAATCAACACACAGTTGTCAATATATCAGTAGTTTGCATCTTTATTTGTTAGATTGACTATTGATATTGATTTTTTATGATGATGTATCAAAGGCCTGTCATATCCAGTATTATTGTCTTTAACTCCTACGATATGTCAACAGGCAAAGTTCAATTCGGCGTCAGATGAACCAGTCGAACCCTGACTTCACAGTAACCCAGTTTCAGAGGCAGGACTCTCTGACTGGCATGAGTCTGGGCCAGCTAAAACCAGAACTCTACAAACAACGATCCCTAGATGGCGAGGACAACCGAAGCAGTCGTGTGGGTAGCTGTGGACGCCTCCACTTTATTCTTAAATATGACTGTGACCTGGAACAGCTCATTGTCAAGATCCACCGAGCTCAAGACCTCCCTGCCAAGGACTTTTCTGGAACCTCTGACCCATATGTAAAAATCTACCTTCTCCCAGACCGCAAAACCAAGCACCAGACCAAGGTGCATCGTAAGACTTTAAACCCTGTGTTTGATGAGGTCTTCCTCTTCCCTGTGGCATATGCGGACCTGCCCACAAGGAAGCTGCACTTCAGCGTGTACGATTTCGATCGTTTTTCACGCCACGATATTATTGGGCAGGTGGTGGTTGACAATTTTCTGGATCTAGTGGACTTTCCCAGGGAGACGAAACTGTGCAGGGATATCCAGTATGTGTCTTCGGTGAGTACATTTTTTATGCTTCCGTTGTTTGGTGTACTCTTCGAGATGAACAAAAATAGATCTCAAAACATTTGAGAGATTCAGGGACTATAGATATTTATTACCCTTTAAAAAAAAATGCAAACACTGTGGCTCTGTGGCACTGTCACAATATTGCTGTGTTTGTTCATCAAAACACAGCTCTTTGGTCAGGAAATGCTTAAAATAAAAAATATTTATTTAAAAAAATAAAAATATATTTATATAAAAAATAGTAAAATAATAAAACAAATGCAATTGTGAATCTACAAAATCTTCTGCTTGGCACATGCACAAATTGAAGCATGTTGCTTGATTGTAGTGCATTGCATAAAAAAAAATATTCGGTACTCATTATTCAGAGACACCATTAAGATCCATTTTCCAGTGTTGATACTATTGCAATATATGACTGCTTACTGCTCAAACCAAGCAGCTTTCTGTTGGTCCGCACAGCGGATTCGTTTGACCAACTTGAATACGAGCAAAATCATGGAGAGACTTTTTCGCACTTCATGTGAAACTCCCAATCGGACAGATTCCTATTGAAATAAATTAAATTCTGCCCTAAGATTTCACAGAGCAATGGTAAATTTAGAGACTCTTTTGTTTTTTGTGCATTTACCTGACCCACATCTTTTTTGATGTATTATGTTTTTGTGCCACACACTTGCTACTCATTCTGTGACCAACATTTGGACTGCTATTCTAACAAAAATCTCAAATTTCGTATTACCCTCAAGGGTTTATTTGGTGGTTTGGCTACACATTATCCTACTTATGAAACTGCTAAGAAAAAAATTAAATACATGTACATGAAAAATTGATAAATTGAAATTATTTCATTATGCAAGAAGAAAGAGTATGGCGTGATAAAGGAGTGGTTTTTAATCCACAGCACTGCACAGTATGTATTATCTAACACACAGTTCACTGAGACAAAGCACTGGTATTACAATTATTGGGTAAAATTGGAATGCCCAGTATGACAGCTCTAGTGAAGTAAATCCCACCTTCTAAATAAAAGAGCCAGTCAGTCACTGTTGCTGCCTGGTCTTTACAGTGGTTCTTGTTGTTAGATGATAGCGTTGCTTCAGCTGCTATTTGAAAGCTCCAGATACCATAGAAACAACTATAAAATGGTTAATGCTGTCAGAATTTGTGCAGCATTTTCTGCACACTGCACAAGCACATTGTCTGGACCAACCAGAAAAATAAATAAATAAATAAAAAGATAATGATAATTTGATAATAATGATAATAATGATCATTTGAAATACAATATTTAATTGTGAGTTAAACAAATCGTTTTTGAGATTGTGGCATTTCCATTTGGTATCATTTTAGAATAATGTTCCGTCATTAATGAATAACTACACAGGAAAAAATGAGTAACACTCAATATTAGATACTCTGATTAATGATTTAGTAAGTAATAGCATACATTTAAATGCAGTTGTGATCTAATAAATAACTACTATTTTTATCCCTCACGGTGAACTACTAAGATGCTAACTGTATAAATGTAGCTTTTGGGACCTTAAACATGTGGCCAGTTTTCCGGCATCCCTCTGAACTTCACCCTTATTTGTATGATTTATTCATTTATTTTTAATTTTATTATTACTACTTAATTGGAGAGAAGACAGCTTAGATATACTACTCATTGAATAACTAGAGCAGTGGTTCTCCATTGCAGTCCTGGGGACCCTCTGCTCTGCACATTTTGCATATCTCTCTTATCTGACTCAAGTTAATGGATCTCTCTCCTAAGGAGCTTAGACAAATTAAGAAAAAAAGTTCAAATACATTTTATCATTACTTTGCTTTTTAATTATGATCCCAGGGACCCATAGCATGCATTAGAAATTTTGTATGCCTCCCTTATTTAACACACTTGATTTAGATCATCAGTTTATTAGGAGAGGTCTTCATGAACTGAACCAAAGTCCCTTTCAAGGAAAGTCAGATTACTTGGCAGACATCTTTGGAAACACATTTGGGCAGCATTTTTCGTTCATATAAACACAGTTTCACTTTAGAATTTCACTGTTTAACTTTTTTATTTTTTCATTAATTTTCTTACTTCTTCATTATCTCTACATACTCCTCTAAGATCACTCCTTTGAGTATGAGGCATAACTCCATGAGGAAAATGGCACTAGAAGTGTTAGGAAAATGGCTTTTGAATTGGCAAAGATGATTGCTTCTGTTTGCTTCTTTGTGTGTTCAGTGGTTTGCATTCTCTATTTAGAAATGAATGTCTGTACTGGGTCAGACCAACAAGATGGCTCCTCCATGTGTGGCTGTTATTTTAAACACACTGTCACACATCACTGAGAATCTTGTGAAGCTGAAATGTGTTCCATTAACCTTTCTGAACACTCAACAATGTAAAAAATATATTCCAAATATATTCCAGTTTTGATTCAAAATCTGATGATTCAAATGCACATTACTTGTTAGGCCATTTATGTAAGCCATTTAAATATTTGTTTATTAAAAGAAAGTATGTATTAGAAAATTAATGAATAAAATAAATAAATAGTTCATACATAATATTTCATAAGTTCTATGGGGGAAAAAAAAGTTTGGAACAACATGAGGGTCAATAAAGTTTGACAAATTATTTTGGATATTATTTAGATCATTTTGCTTGTATTATATATTATTATTTTGCTTTAACTTTTACTTTAATGCTGTCTGATTGGCAAATATTGGAAACTGCCATGGTATATTGATGGGTTTCAATCTTCAGTAATTATGAGGAACTAATTTATCAGAATCTTCTGTTCCAAATGATCATTGCAAATAATTTGTTTTATGCACCTGCAGACATTTCAGAACAAATCTATAAAACCATTACCCTCACAACACAAATCACACACCTGCATCAGTTCACATGGCCAAACACATTTGAATAGCCACAGCTAAATCATGTGGAATGGCAGCTATGTGAAATCTGTATAGACCGCATAACTGCCTATTGGTCATAGCAGGCTGGGTAACTAAGAAAATAAAAATCTCTCCTGTTTTAGCTTTTTGAAGATATTATTGATACAATGACATATTGAATATTGAACCTTAATTGGACTACTTTTGTCACAAGTTCTGGTAAACAGTCAGCTTTTTAATTTCTACAAGTGTACAATGAATTCAGCTTCAGAAAGAATCCACCATTGTAGGCCAAACCCTGATTCATCCAAACCCACTCTGTTCTGCCAGACGTCTCATCAATACCAATCTGGAGTCTAGGAAACAGCGCCATTTTTACAGTGCATAAGCAATGAACTGACTCTGAGGGGCATTTCTAAATAAAACCACTTGTGACTTTCTGAAATTAACAGCACACAGGACGTGTTTTGATGTTCAAACCCTGTTCTTTTAAATTAAAAAAAGAATAACTAGAGCTCATTTAAAACTCAACTCAAGCTAATGAGACAGATCTACCCGGATCTGTCATAACAATCACAAATACAAAATTCAGAGTGCTAGAGAAAATGAGACGTTTGTCCCAAAGGGCCTCATTCAAGTGTACAATATAGCTCAGTGCCTACTAAACAGAAGACCAGAGTGAATTATTGCAGTTTCTCATTCAGTGGAAATATAAATTATGTTTATCTGCTTTTGGGGGGGAAAAATAAGGACTAAAGAAATAAAAGTTCTTAGTTACTTGTAAACTGTGAATATAAATGGTCAGTCGGTCATTATCACAAAATAGACAGCGGTCTGGTATCATCATGAAGGTGTTTATTTTGCGATAATGATGGTCTGGCTGTACTTTATCCAGCTTGTTATTTGACTACTTACCAAATACATAAATGTTTGTAGATGAAATGTTGTTTTGACCAGAAATAATTTTATGTGAGAAGAGACATGTTATGGAAATTCAGTTGATAAGAAATTACAGAGTTTAGGTACATTATAAATATAGGTATAATGTGTTCATATTATGATTCAGTGTGATCCCATTAGATTTCATACAGTGACAGTATCAATGTCACACAGCTTTTGCTTAAATATTTTGTAGAAGAACAACATCAGGTGAAAAATGTTGAGGAATCATCTGTCCTCGTGAAGAAAGAAAGAAAGTTTTTTTTTTTTTTTTTTTTGCCTGGATTTACTAAAGTCACGCTGTGAAAAATGTGGAAAAATAGAAAAATGTGAACATAGTTTATTTTGTGGCCAAACTTGTGTATATGCACTTGTAGGAGTTTCCCTTTTCAGATGCAAAATCTATGGGAAGAGAGTATTTAAATGTATTATGCAAAGTCAGTTTACTAGTATTTGCGCCTTAACCCATTCTGCACCTGTGTTGTTAGTAGATTACCTGCACCTGGGGCCTGATTTATAAAATATTGCATAGAAACTGTGCTACATTTGATCTTACAATTATTTCTCAAATGTGTGTGCATGTGATTGAGAGAATGAATTTAAATACAAAAAAAAAAAAACCTCTTTTAGATTTGAAATGTAAAAATCGCAAATGATCTTAAAACTGTGCACAGTTGAATGGTTTCAGATCTTTGCCTTGAAAATGCCAAATAATTAATGTATAATTAATTATTAATATAGAGCACCAGTCAATGTCCAAATCCTTTACTTGAGAATGGTGAGTGGCAAGAATAGCTTACATTTCCAAATACCTGCAGTACTCCAAATACCTGCACAAAAAGCGTGTACGTCTGCTTAAACCCTGACATGGCACTAAGCACTTTTCCATGTCAAATACCATTTCCAAGTCAAAGACCGTATAAATCTGAACATTGGTGTGGATTTTAGCGTACACACACTCTAAGATCAAATCTGTGCATATGCATGTTTTATAAATGAGGCAACCTTATGCTAATTTGCTCTGCTCTTGGTAGATTGCGTTGGTCATTATGAAAATGATCTGGCTGCGTCTGTGTTCGTTTATTTACACACTGTCAGTAGATCACCAGCAGAACTTTCCAGTCCCATTGTTACTTTTATGGAATTTCAGTTTCAGGCTAATTTGCCTTGTTTTGTAAATCTGGCCCAACTCTAATAACATGACTCTCATTTACTAGTAAATGATGGAGATACATTGCATGAAAGTGGCTAATTTATTCAGATGGATCTTCTAATAACACTTCCAGTTTGTTCTCACTATAGATCTTATTGCATTGAACCATACCTGTTAACATCTTTAGTAAATCAGGCAATATATCTATGCAATATCAGTATAAAAGAGCAGCACTTGCCCTTGAGTATTTATTTACCCTTTCTAAATGGCAGGACCACTAGCTTTTCAGATCCTCTATGAAACTAGATCACAGATAACACAGCACTAGAATGACCTTTTACTGTCACAACCAGCACGGCCCCTGGTTATCTTCAGCATGAGCCTCAGGCATACATTGGGGTGTCAGATATGAACTCATAATATCTCACTGCCACCAAGAACACCTCCTTGTTTTTTTTTTTTTTATTATTATTATTATTTATTTTTACACCTTATATGCTGACTATTATGAAACTAGATCACAGATAACACAGCACTAGAATGACCTTTTACTGTCACAACCAGCACGGCCCCTGGTTATCTTCAGCATGAGCCTCAGGCATACATTGGGGTGTCAGATATGAACTCATAATATCTCACTGCCACCAAGAACACCTCCTTGTTTTTTTTTTTTAATTATTATTATTTATTTTTACACCTTATATGCTGACTATCCTGTATGCTGACTATTTAGACATGATAGGTAAATGCCATTATAAAAAAGAATATGGAGTCTGACAGATGCTAGTCTCATCCTTGGATACCATCTGTTTTAAAATCAAGAGTTAAGAGACTGCTACAGACTCCCTTTTTTCCATAGAGGCACTTAGCAGCAAGTAACCTATTACAGAAAGCAATATGTTATAAGCAAAGTGTGTTATGTGTTTTGTATTAAATAACCTGTACTTCTGATTGAATGCAATTCTGATTACAAAGTCTGCACACATTTTCTGTTTTCTGCTTGTTTGCTCTATAACGGCTCATGCAAACTGCTGAGACATTGTTTGATTGTGGGATTATTTATTTATTCTTTCTCACAGTGGTCTATTACAATGTGGTCTGTTATTGTTCCTAAATGGCACACACAAATAAAACAATATTTAACATTCACAATAAATCACCACAGCAAGAATACTAACACATTTCGAA
>NW_015662582.1:644143-646418 GCF_001515625.1 Sinocyclocheilus rhinocerous | reverse complement strand
CGTGAAGGTCATATTGCAGTAGCTGATGGTCAGGTGTAGATGAAACTCATCAGTTAGATCCTCCTTTTTCAGCAGACTGGAGGTAAGCCATCATTGTGAAGTTCAAATGAATAGGTGTTAGAAAAGCTCATCTCACATTCTCGA
Organism: Sinocyclocheilus rhinocerous; assembly: GCF_001515625.1. NCBI lineage: Eukaryota > Metazoa > Chordata > Actinopteri > Cypriniformes > Cyprinidae > Sinocyclocheilus > Sinocyclocheilus rhinocerous. The sequence goes on along the minus strand of NW_015662582.1, from coordinate 646,274 downwards.
CTGAGTTATTTCGAGAGAAAGTGATAACACGGCTGTTACTTTTTAATGCTGCTGACGTTAGTGTTGTTCTGATATGATGCAAAGTGCTATGAACAAATTCATGAGAAGGTGGCAGCTTTTTCCTCTGTGAACTCCATGTAATCTATATTTACCATGTTCTGCACGATTGTCAATGAAATAATGAATACATCAACAAATGCATGAATAAATCACTGAATCAAACAGTCATTAATATGAATGAAGGTGTTTACTGTACAAGTAGAATAGCAAATTGGAGTAAATAAATCTGGTTTCTGTTGCCAGGACAATGTGGATCTGGGGGATTTGATGTTTTCTCTATGCTACCTACCTACTGCTGGACGACTGACCATCACCATGATCAAAGCACGAAATCTGAAGGCCATGGACATCACTGGAGCTTCAGGTATGAGCAGATTCAGATTTCATTAATATACCTGTATTTACACATTTTGAAATGACATATATCTTTTTTTTCTCCTTAACAGAATAGCTTTAGGGGGTTTGCAACTTACGGTATGATGTGTAAGAGGCTTATAGATAAAGTTTTAAGCTTGTGAGGAAAAAAAAATTTAACCACCCCACAGTGCAATACATGAAAAACTGTGAAAAAATGTCACATTTGAATTCATGCATAAATGCATTTAATAACTGATTCCCTTTTATAGTAATATAACATGGTTAGAGTTGCAGCCTTGACTGTATTTCCAGACATTAAAAATAACTTTTCAGTTTATGTGTATCGTTCTTTGGATTTGTGTTCAAGAGGAACTGCAGATAAAAGGTCATGGCGTTAAATGTAAATTAAGATATATCATTTTAATATTCTTACTATGATAACATTACATATTTTTACTATCCACTTGGACTCATTTCCTAGATCCTTATGTGAAAGTTTCTCTGATGTGTGATGGACGGAGACTGAAAAAAAGAAAAACCTCCACCAAGAGGAACACATTAAACCCAGTGTACAATGAGGCCATAGTGTTTGATGTCCCTCCAGAGAACATTGACCAAATCAGCCTTCTCGTAGCTGTTATGGACTATGACCGGTGAGAGTCTCACAGATGTTGTATGTGTCCTTTCTGCCCATTATAAACACATGCTATAAGAGTATCAATTGAAGTTAGATGATTGCTTTGTTGCTATTTCTTCTTTTTCTTTTGTGCTTCCTTTCTGATTTTTAAGCAAGGTGTTGGTTTCAAAACAAGTTAAGCTCTGTGCATAGCATCTGCAAAATGCAGTTGATTACCACAGAAATGAATTTTGACTCATCCTTCAAAAAATCTCTCAAACATAGGTCACATTTACAGAAGGCACTTACAATGGAAGTCTATATTTTACTATCCACTTGGACTCATTTCCTAGATCCTTATGTGAAAGTTTCTCTGATGTGTGATGGACGGAGACTGAAAAAAAGAAAAACCTCCACCAAGAGGAAAAAAAATAAAAAATTAACCACCCCACAGTGCAATACATGAAAAACTGTGAAAAAAATGTTACATTTGCATTAATGCATAAATACATTTAATAACTGATTCCCTTTTATAGTAATATAACATGGTCAGAGTTGTAGCTTTGACTGTATTTCCAGACATTAAAAAATAACTTTTCAGTTTATGTGTATCATTCTTTGGATTTGTGTTCAAGAGGAACTGCAGATAAAAGGTTATGGTGTTAAATGTAAATTAAGATATATTATTAATAACTGATTCCCTTTTATAGTAATAACATGGTCAGAGTTGTAGCTTTGACTGTATTTCCAGAAATTAAAAATAACTTTTCAGTTTATGTGTATCATTCTTTGGATTTGTGTCCAAAAGGAACTGCAGATAAAAGGTTATGGCACTAAATGTAAATTAAGATATATTATTTGAATATTCTTACTATGATAACATTACTTATTTTTACTAACCACTTGGACTCATTTCCTAGATCCTTATGTGAAAGTTTCTCTGATGTGTGATGGACGGAGACTGAAAAAAAGAAAAACCTCCACCAAGAGGAACACATTAAACCCAGTGTACAATGAGGCCATAGTGTTTGATGTCCCTCCAGAGAACATTGACCAAATCAGCCTTCTCGTAGCTGTTATGGACTATGACCGGTGAGA